>NC_046987.1:12093282-12288282 GCF_009769545.1 Cyclopterus lumpus | reverse complement strand
AGCAGTTTCCCTGCCACCAGCCCCAAAAGACTCAATACACACAAGACGCCTGTACACCTGGCAGCATGGCTTGTGGTAACACATGCACATTTTCTGGACTGAGGATGAGGATAATGTGCAGGTTAAAATAACTGAGAGCATGGATTTATAAATTCATGCATTAAAATACTGTATCTGAACACGTTAGAATGATGTAATGCAAACTGCCACATCAAAGTCAGGTTGACTCCAAATGTGGCCCATCATCCAGGCTGCTGTAACTTAAATTAGTCCTCTGAGATCATCGGTATCCTGGATTCACAGATCAAACTGAGAGGGAGAGAGAATTCCTGCTCCTATCCTCCCTTGCAGGCAATTTTCAGCCAAAATTCTGGACTGCCGATTAAGTAGGATTATGTGCTCTATAGCGAGGTGTTTGCGATAACCATGTCCGTCCTGTGCTAAAACCCTGTGAGAGGGTGTGAGTGTGCATGTGTATGTACGTGTGTGTGATAGAGAGAGGGATTGGGAGAGAGACACAGAGAGAAGGAGAGAGCAGAGGAGAGAGAGTTTTTGCTCCAACTGAGCCCCTAATTAGCCAGGCTAATTGAGCTGTTAATTGATCTGTTGTCTTAATTAAACATCTCCTGACGCTTCTTTGCTCCTTGTGGTTAGGAATCTGAGGGATATGCATGTGTGTGTGTGTATGTGTGTGTGTGTGTGTGTGTGTGTGTGTGTGTGTGTGTGTGTGTGTGTGTGTGTGTGTGTGTGTGTGTGTGTTTGCATAAGCATGGAACACAGAGGTAGCTAGCCCAAAAACAGATGATGATAATCTGAGTGGGCTGATGACTCACATTAGACACTTTGGCTTGTTCAGTTTGGGGCTAAAGCCGTCATTATAGATTTGTTTGGGGTTATTTTGGCAGTGAAATGCATTTAAAGTATAATCTGATTACATTAATCTATGCAAGATGTACTCTGATAAAGCTGCCAATTTCAGCGAAATCTGTTGACTGACAGGCAAGAATTTTAATCACTTGTTCAGCCATCTGATCCTGCAGTCGGAAGAACAGACCCATCGGTTTCTTTGTCAGGTGTTTGCTCTGAATTTTAACTCACCTTTATCGTTTCCATCTGGAAGCAGGTAAGACAGAGCAGGAAGAAATTCCCCTATATTAAAATCATGCAGCGACAGAATTAAATCGTCACACTGTCTTGATAGAGAAACCACGCTGAGGAAGCACTGAGAAAAAGATGCGTTCAGTGAACCACTGTCAGTTTCATTTAATGTCTTTCAAGCTCTAATTGCTCCAGAAATCAACGAAGGTGTATGCAAAACTGCAATAAAAAAAGAAGCTACAGTTGCAGATTGGATAGTCATCTCTATTTGTTTCCATACTTTGTATATATACAAACACTGTCAGATCAATTTATATCAATCTATTCGGAGGGAAATAAAAGTTAACTTCCTTTAATGATAAATATCGTCTTCAATTATCTTTGTAAAAGGACCCCATGCTACTAACAACAGCTCATAAAGCTCTACTCTACAATCTGATATCTCAGCTTTTCAAATGTTTTAAAATAATCATAATCCCCCAGCATCCCCAACCATGCCCCATATTTCTTTCCCTCCGTCAGCAGGAGTTGGGGAGCTATCAGGTGGTCATTTCCTCTCTCAACACACACACACACACACACACACACACACACCAACATGCTAATAGCTGGAACGTACTGTGTGCTGTATGTGTGTTTGTGTAGGTGTTTCCACAAGTGCGTCTGTATCCAGGGGGAGGATGCAAAGTGGAGATGCTAACTTTATCGTCTGCTTGGAGGGGCGGTGGCAGATGGCACTTCGGGGCGCTTGCAACACCGGTGTTTCCGAGCCGACTGGGAAGCACATGAAAGGCAGGCTTTGTCGCCATGCGACCAGCGGGTGTCAACAAGGATGTGATGAAGTCAGACTAGTGGCATGAGGAAAGGAGGGGAGGAGGAGGAGACGGGCATGGAGAGATTCTCATACAGGTTCAGAGAATGATTAATTGAGTGTGGTAATGGTTAACCAGCACAGAGTGATTTAGTCTTCTTGGGAATGTCGCACAGATTAACTGAAGCGATGTGACTGAGCTGACCCTTGAGCTCAGGGGGAGGAGTACAAACTCCGTCACACTCATTTGGGTTGTGTTGAGAAACACTTTGGAAAAGCTTTTGATTCTGCAATCACTTTCTCTAAGAAAGGGCTGATGGCAACACATCACCACTTAGCTACTATCAAAAACTGAAATGACGACAGCAGGCAGCAGGGATTCTTAACGGCCATATTTTATGAAAGATGACTATATGGTCACACATATTTGAAGGGACCAGGAGCTTCAGTTATTTACCTGTGAGAGGAACAATTTCGGTTTTAATCAATGTGCCTTTGCCTGAGCTTTCAATAATCAAACAAGCCGAGCACACCGTGGCAGATGTCACGCCCATGCTCAGAAGACTATTAAAGAGGTTACCATGGCAGCACAGGGTGGTCAGACACCGACACATGTATTACAGCTGTAACCACTGTATGCCATTGTGAAGACACTTTGTGAATTTAGATGAGTGAACCATGTGTAATGAATAGAAAGACTATTTATATCGACCACTACAGTAATTTGTATATTGAAGTACTATTTGATGCTTTTTAATGGAAGTCTTCTTAACATGTAAAGACACATTTACACCCACATGTGAGGGAAACTCCCTCCTCTGAGGCTTCAGTGGTTGTTAGAATAATAATACATGTCCAGTGGTTTTAGGACCTCTGGTTCCCCAGAGATCCAACTTTTAACTCCTCGCTAACCTTGAACATTATGTTTACGGGCTGGACTCAATAACAGACACCAAAGAAACTCCATGTCAACTCAGATTTCTGTGTTTGTGACAGGCTCCAATAGCTGAATGCACAGAAGTTTTCCCAGGATTACAACTCTCCACTGACAGCATTTCAATCTTAATTGGATCTTTGTCAGGTCATAAAACCAAAACAGATCTAGCTGCATGATTTAGAACTTCCCTCTGTGTTGTGCCCCAAGTTATCAGAGAGTTCTAGCCAATAGGATTTACCACCAGAGAGAGAAGTACAATATATCAACTTCCACATCAGCACAGAGGAATACTGCATGGCAGCCTGCTAGTGCAATGGTGCACGTCTGCACGCAGAACTGTAAACAGTAACGCGTACACTGGACTGTTTATGATAGATATGACCACAACTGAAACTCCCGGCCTTCTGGTTTTCATCTTGGGTGTTAAAGATAGCAAAATGTCAAAGTGTCGGTAATATTTCTTCATGTCAGGTTATAGACAGTTACCGTCCAAGCTAATAATTTACTCTGCTACACTGTGTGAAAAATAGCAACAGGCCAAGGGGTAAAGCTGTCCTCTCGTGTTAGGGCAGGAAGGTTCATGCTCAGGCATTCTTCACACTTAATGTAAACAGATTAGCTTGGCAGAGGATCCAAGTGTACTCCTCTGGAACACATTATGTATGTCAAAATAAGGCTCGCTAAAAGGTTTTCCAGGTTTTTCGCTCTTGTGCGATAGTGTGGATGTGCAGGCGGGAGTCGGAAAGAGAAAACAAAGATTAGATTAGAGGGAGGCAGGGGCAGCGTTAAATGGAACACTGATTGATCAATACATTAAGGTGTGAGGTCGCTGGAAGTTCAAGCTCACTCACAAGTATCTGGGATCACATAAACTTATATGAGAGAGTGAGAGTGAGACGGATCAAGTTCAGGGCAAAAGTTGTTGTGTCATGAAGGTGTATATGTGGGTGTTTTGTCTGCCATTGCTTTGTGTCAAATCAGTGCCGGCCCATTAGTGATGGAGTTGGTCCATGCAGAACCACATGGCCGGCTGTAACCGGTGAGTGGGTGGGAAGAGGCGGAATAGACAGGAAGTCATTATTACACTTCCTGCAGCTGCTTTACACCTACTGACCACATGGACTGATTGGAATAAATTCAGTAATGAACTCATTATTAACAGGTGTTCTTCCCAAGCACAACCACATATATTGTTCAAGGAACTATTTCTGAATGCGCAAAATGAGGAAATATCCAAAATTACATCCGGTAGCTCAGATGAGCCATTGAACTAAGAATGGGAAAGTCCATTACACTCCAGAACAGAAGGAAACAAGTCCAAAATGAGTGTGCATATGTGGGTGGAGTGTCTGTGTGTGCATGTGTGTGACTGTGTATGTATATGCATTCATGGCAGTCTGCCTGTATGCGTCTGCTTGTGATTGAGTCAGGGTGCATTTCTCTGTTTGAGGGAAACTTTGACAGCCTGGTGTCTTTGTTCTAAAGTTCAGACAGGGAAGCAGATGGCTCTTCTCAGTGTGACTTAGCGAGCTAGCTAGCTGCGGAGTGCGACTTCACCGCCTCTGGTGGTGCCACTGATATTGCTGTATAGAAGGTATCTTCTGTCTTATGTACATATAATGATGACAAAATCTCCTTTTATGCAGTATGTCGTCCTCTGAGACATCTTTAGGCCTTTACATCATTCCAAAAATAATGTCCACCAACCTAAAGGCTATAACAGCATTGCATTTATTGTGCTTAAGCTGTACCAGTGTGGAGCAGTCTGTGATAAAATGACAGTTCTGTTCTGAGCTATACTGCTACGCTGTGAATCAACACGCTGTCACCATCCTGCAAACAGAACAAGAATGTCATCTTCTCCGACAAAAGAAGGCCACGATGGCCAGCAAAAGGGGACATCTATTGACTCAACCACACCTCTATTTTACATCAGTGTCACTGGAAACAGTAACTCTACCAAAGAACCATATTGGTATGTTACAGCCTTCATTAAATCGGAAACATTTCCAGTGCCAGATTCATTGGGGCACATTTATAGGCTTGTTCCTAACTCTAAACACGCTGCTTCGTCGACATAATCAAAAGCAAATTTAACTAACCTCTTCACCAGACATTTCTCCTGGTCTTAAAAGCTCTCCATTTAAAACAAAGCTTGCTTTTAATGCCTGCTGCTCCTGTAAGCCACATGACTGATCAGCTGATTCATCCCTGCCTGCAGAGGCATTGTTTCCAAATAAAAAGGCACCCACCACAAAGGTCAGACCTCAAATTCTACTCCTTATTTGTAAAACCTCAAACTTTATCTCCAGTGGCAATATTATCCCTCTTCTACTTCCTCTCTTTCTCCCGCTTCACAAGACGTTTGGTCTTTAATGTATTTCAGAGAACATCTGCTAACTATCACTGAACCTCGTGGGATTTCCATTTAGCCCAGTTAATTACTCTATCAAGCCAGGTTCATTATCATATTCCTCCTCTTAAAAAATGCACCCGACACTGTGCCACTGTGTGTGTGTGTGTGTGTGTGTGTGTGTGTGTGTGTGTGTGTGTGTGTGTGTGTGTGTGTGTGTGTGTAGGTGTAGGTGTAAGGCTGAGTGTGTACCCAGACAAGTGCACACGCTGCTGTAAGTGTATGTGCACGGCTCTGTCTTAAACACATGCCTAATTGCAAGTGGTTCAGCCATAATACTTGTGTTAATGAACCAGAGCCGTCTATAGGAGCCGGCTCTGGAAGTCAAGTAGGGAATCTGTTAGTTTGTCTCTCTGGGGAGGACACTGAGCTGGTATTAATCTTGATGAACAACAGCCCTGTGACTTCTGCTTGTCTGTATCATTCCCTACAGAGGTTAGTCCAGGTGACTGATGGCGTAGCCTCTCCGTCTCAAAGGAGTAGTATGTGAAGCGCTTCATTCGAAAATTAGACACCCAGTGTTTAATTTGACACTTGCTCTTTAAAACACATTTGTTGGCTTGATGGTTTAATTTATTCATTCTTTGAGTGATTAGTCCACATATGTGCCAACAGGGACCCGAAGACAGCATGCAAGACACACCATGGACCGTGTGTCCTAAACCTAATGACCGTGAGTCCACCGCAGCACTCATGACAAATATGACCTTAAAATATTATGGATGTTTCCAACAAAACCTTTCTACCAAAATATAGTGTTTCTGAAAGTACAAGACCAGCAGGGTGTGAAGTTTATAAATGAGGAGATATTTTTCACCCAGAAGGTCAAATTTCTCCTTCATGCAGGGATCGATAGACAATCACAAACAACACAAAATAATAATACATCAAGTAAACGTTGTCCCAATATGGATAGCAAGTTTAAAATGACACCCTTTATAATGACTTTACTGTCGTATAATTTTTAAAGTGCTTTCAAGTGAGTGAGTATTGTTTTGTTTTTAGAGGTCACAGGATTTAAAGCATCGCCAGCTGTTCTGGTATAACAACCATCAAAGGAAAAACAATCACAGATCCATCTTCTATAATGTATGAGCTGGAAAGCTTGGCAGGATGAGTGAAGCCATCGAAAAGTAAAAGGTTACTTGTTCAAAAAGCTTTGACCCCAAGTATCTACAAATATTGAAAATTAGAGTTGGCCTCAAATGCCTCAATACAACAAAATAAGTAGCAAAAAGAGAGATGTACCGAAAAAAAAGTATTCTTTTTGAATACCAAAGTCATCATACTTAAGTAATAATAATGTATAATATTGGTAAGGCAGCTTACCTTTATTACAATTAGAGACAGGATAACATTGTGCATTATAATCTTCTTTTTTTCTGTTGCTATGGACACTGTGACTGGAATAATTATGATTTAATACATCTGTAGGGATATCTTTAGAGTTTTGGGTGCTGTACCATCTCTACTGTTACACCATCCTTCCACTTTGTAAAAGTCTATTACACATATATTACAACTGTACACATGTATTTTTAAATTGATTTCCATCCTACATGAATTCTGTGACGGCCCTGCATTCGTAATCATCGACAGAATTGATCACTACTCTCTCTAATAAACGCTTTTACATGTTGACTGTGAATTCAGCACCAACCCTGAGAAGCTTTCCATTACATAGAGATGTGTTGCCCTATACCAGGTTCTATATGGCAATGTGTGTTCACCGAGGGCAGAGCAGTGAAATCTACCCTTTGATGAGATTAGCTGAGTGCTGTACTTGAAATAACCTTTCATGCGCTGCCATTATTGTATTAATCTATTCTAAAACAATTTGGTTGAATTAATTAGGCCCTACATATTTCAGCAATGCTCACAGGCTGCCTGAAAACAGATGGCTCTGAGGGCGAGCCACTCTCTAACGGATGTGTATGGCTGAGGAGTAAAGCGGAGAGAAGAAGAATAGGAGTGACGAAGAAAAGGGAAGAGGCAGAAAAAAAAGTGGTGGTGTGACAGGAGGAAAGAAAAAAAAGGACAAAAAAGTAAGAAAGATGTGTCGTCAGCACCTCTGTATTGTGTACCTGACAGACTGGTGGGAGAGAAAATGAGTCACAGATTGGGCAAAGAGAGGAAGTTGCTTGGGGTCTCAGTTCCTTACGCCTATCAGTTCCTCTGCAGCTGAGACGAGATTGGTAGCTTAACAACAGTTGGGCGAAGAAGGCTATTATCTCAATCCTACAGTGTTCTGGATGGGTTCAACCTTGAACAGCTTGTAGATGATGAGCCTATCCATATGGTGTTTAAATCGCTCAGCGTTTCCTCAGTGATTAACCTTCAGGACACCTTGCACTTGTCCTCCACTTTGATTGACAGCTCTGAGTAAATTAGTTAAATATAGATTAAAGTCCAAAAAAATACATTTTGCGCAACAGAATAATAATAATCAGGTGACCCCACAGATTAATCTGAATCACAGGTTGGAAACCATTGCTTAGAACTTCTTTTTTTTACTGATAGCTGTAATTTTCTATCACGTTTTGTGTGGCTGGAAATGTGAAAATACCCATGCTCACTCAGAGGCTGAGTCTCACTTTCAAAGGGATTTGCAACTGTGCAAAGTGGTGAGGACAGTCAAGATGTTTTACAGACTGTGTTGTGGAGATTTAAGAGCACAGTTTCCTGAGTGCTGAAATGCAAAGGCATTTACAAGCCGCTGCCACATCATGAAGGACAAGTTAATGGGCAGCAGAGGGGAGGTGGATCATAATGGACTTTGTGGCCCGGGTCCAGCCGAGTCTTGACTTTTTTAATAGGAATCTCAACCTTGCCCTCAGAAACGAAGGACAACAAAGGAGAGAAAGTGAGAGCGAAAAGGGAAGAAGTAATGAGGAGGCGGAGAGACAGTAAGAAAGATGATACAGAGGTTCTAGGGTTAGCTAATGTTGCCACAGAGTGCTTTGCTAATTCCAAGTCCACGTCAACTCTAGTTTCAGGGTTTGGGTAATGGACATCAAACCTCTGGCACTCTCTTCGGTGGAAGGGAAATTAAAGTTTTCCAACTTCTGACTTGGCAGGAGTTGTGGCAAAGGATACCTTTCACCTGAGAGGGGAGGGAGGGAGTCGCAGTGGGGGTGATGTCACCAGCAGAGTTCTCTCAGGCCATTTCAGAACCGGCCTGAGCTGGAGGCACATCGCAAGAAATAAAACGCGGAGGGTGTGACGTGCCGCCATCAATCTATTGTATGTTATATTTCTATGACACAAGATGATAAACTACACATTATTATATCACATTACCCTAACTGCCCTCTCTTTCTCTGGCAGTACGGCAGGCTGCGGCCAGTGCCACTGTCTCCACTCTTCCTGCATCACTACCGTTTAAAGTAATATGGACGTCCTGCTGCCCAACACCAGTCAGGCAGAGTGATCCCTTGTGCCTGCTTTTATTACCTTGTTGACACCAGCTGCTAGTTTTAAGCACTTTTAAATGCTGAGGCTCAAATCAGAGAATTAATGCCGTTATTCCTGCCCAGCTTTCTTTTTGGCAATGCTTTAAGCCCCAGACTTAACAACAAGCCTGGGTTTTATGCATTCAGACAGCTGGTGGGAATAAGGCAGTTGCCAGTGGTATAAAACACTGTGTGTGTGTGTGTGTGTGTGTGCGTGTGTGTGTGTGTGTGTGTGTGTGTGTGTGTGTGTGTGTGTGTGTGTGTGTGTGTGTGTGTGCGTGCATGCGTGTGTGTGTGCGCGCGCGTGTGCAGGTGTGCGTGTGCATGTGTGTGTGTGTGCGTGTGTGTGTGTGTGCATGTGTGCGTGCGTGTGCGTGTGTGCGTGTGTGCGTGTGTGTGTGTGTGTAAATGTGGCCAGCGTGTGCCTTATTCGTGTGTGGGAGGGCATCTGAATATTAAAAACTGTCTTTTAAAAGTTGCTTGTCTGCAGTCCAAATATTAAAATGGCACATTTGTCATACTGGTCAGTCTTTGTAAAGCAAGGATTTATCTCTCATGCTCATTATTTGGCATTAATAAAGGTGATTAAAATGCGGTGGAAATGTGACATACTGGAAACCAAATGTTGCAGATTCCTCCTTCCTCTCCACCAGTTTGACACACAACTTCCACTCTCTCTGCACTGGCACGCTTCATTACTACTACGCCTGTGCGAAGTCACTCGCGCCTCTCTCACTCTCTCACACACACACATACACACGCACACACCACCACCACGCAACCACACTCATGAAAAGTGTGCATTCCCGTGTGCCCCCCCTACACACCCACACACTTTCCCTCACTTCACACACACAAACTAAGCAATGCTATCTAGCAGCTGTACCTCTCCTTATGTGCAGAGAGTGTTGATCCCAGTTCTTCACTCACACACAGTGAACATATGTCATTCAGAAACAAGGCGGACTGTATTCCTTCCATAAATAAAAAGTTTGCTTCTCTTTCAATACGGCACCTTTAAAGTCTCCTCAGACTCGTGCAGAAGGACCCTAAGCAATACATGGAGGTGACCTTGTTGGGTTTGTGCGCGTGTGCGTGTCCAAATGCGTGCACGTGCATGTGATTACAAAGGGAGGATCTGAGATGCCTTAGGTAAAACAAATACAGACTCTGATAGATGCCAGCAGCACCTGTCTGATTTACATTTCCTAATTGCAAATGAATTACCAAAGAAACATTTCACCAGCACCGACAGGCAACACGACACATAGATGAGTTCTACCTGGAGGAGAAAGTGTTTTCACACCAATATTTGTAGGAGGCTTAGGAAACTTCCACATAAGCCGGCGGCCTCCTGAAGTCTGTTTGAATGTATGTCGGAATACAAATGTATATGTACTTACATTCGCAACTGTGGAGTTTACACACCAGCGTTGACTCTGCAATGCCGAGATGCAACTATGTGCACAATCTTTGTATGCAAAACAAAGCTTATTATACCATTGGCAAGTTGCAGTGATGCAAGGTTTTCCTGTGGCTTATGAAATTCATGCCCCTCGCCGAACATTTGATTTAAAACATTTATGCATCTTCCCATTGTTTTAATTTTATGATAAGCTAGTGAAGGACCCATTAGGCCTCCGGTATTGCTGCATACAGCTTTCTCAAGAACCGCTCATACAAAAAGTTTCGCACTCTGTGCAGTAGTGCATTTCCTTGGGTTGTGAAACAACCGCCTAGTGTGAAGTTGATCAGATGAACAGTTGTCAAGAAAAGACATATATATACATAAGGACAAATAGAGACTCCTTCTATTTTAGTTTAAAATACTTTGGTTTAATGGGAATGTACAAAAGGCAGTTGTGTTACGATGCAAAAGATAAAAGACCTAAGTATGTTACTTAATATCAAATATTATGACCAGAGAATGCAACAAGCAATTATTTTCATGATCAGTTATTCTTCCAAATATTTTCTATCACATAAATCAAATTGCTCCTTGTGTTCAGGCAACAGTCTTGAACCCAAAGATATTAAGTTTACTATCACATACGACAAGGATAATAACAAATTCATCACAATTGACAGGCAAATGTTTTTGTATTCAAGTAGTACTTTAAGTACTAATCAAGTATCAAAATACTTTGTTAATGTATAGGGAACAGTAAATAAACATTTAAATAAAAAAATGAATTGCCTAAATAAAAAAAACACCTTATTTGCATCTGTATTCCGTAAAAAGTCCCAGAGTGTACTTTTAACAAACAAAAAAAATAACAAAAAAGGAATTCAAGTTGTGTAGCTACCGTATGATGACACTTTTGTATTTATCAGGTTTCAAACTCACCACCTTCCCACTCAGCTGCCACCTGTGGGGAGAAATGGTCCTGAGGGTCCAAAACAGGTTCCTCAAGGCCCCCCCCGCCCCCCCCCCCCCCTCCCCCCCGCCACTTCAGGACAACAGCAAACAACACCTGTCCTGATGATGTCACACTCTCAAGAGTATCCCATAATCGCCTGAAGAGATATTCAGTGTTTAACTTCTTTCTTCTTCACCTCTCCCTGCCCTCCCTGAAACCATACACTTCCTCTTCCCATTATTCACCACTAGTGAGCATCAACTCTCCCAAATACACCTCCAAATTAATGTAACACCCCATAAACCATAAAGGTTACAATATTGTCTTTTTTTATCTTTATATATGAACTGTGGAGGGTGTACTGTACAGGCCAAAACTACCGCCAGGTTCGCCACTCTAACCAATGAATAAACAACTGTTTTTCAAAACCACAAGATTTGGGTAATTCTGGTAAAGTTAAGAGCTGGAAATAACAAAACATCTGGATAATACATGAAGGAGAGGAATGCAGGAATGCTCAGGTGATACCGGTAAAGGTGGATATTAGTTGTGTATGAACATGCACAGACTGTATCTGCAGGTGTGCTTGTTCATAGTACTTTGTATCCATACAGGTATAACAGTAATAAATAAAAAAAACACAGGGATCAAAGCGAAATATAGATCAATGTTAACTCCTTTTATCTAAACTTTTCTTGTTTCTGTGATCAGAGGTGTGCTGGGATAGCAAGCCAGTCGTCTTTGATTTGGGAGCATGAAGCTGTCACCACCGAGCACAAAGACACCACACACACACACACACACACACACACACAACCCAAGCAGCGGGAAACAAGAGAGGAGCAGCTGTGAGTTGCACTCATCAGTTCAGATCGAGGGAGGCGCAGGCAGGCTGGTAAACAGACACAGATGTACGGAGCTGAGAGTGGGAGAAAGAGGAAGGTCACCCTTTCACAATGGGAAGGTAGCGGCAAAGTCAACAACACTTGCTGCGTGAATAAAGCTACTGTGAAAAAAAAAGAGCCTTTTCAATTAATTTGGTAAAAACATTGGACTTTTTCATCAGACTTGCAGAACATTTCTGCAACAATGGTCACAGCTTGAATCACCAGGATGCTTTCACGTGTCAAATTGTCATCATCTCAGACCTACATCGGCCTCTAATGAGCAATAACCAAATAATCGTCATTCATGAACAGGGAACCTGAGGAAATTCTCCTGCCAAGACCTTCTCATGTGACACACACATACACACAGCTTTGTCAGCAACCGTCGCCTCCCTTGAGGGTGACACCCCCACCTGGGAGCTCAATCCTGTCAATGCTCACTATCTCAGTTTCCCTTTCAGTCTAGGGTGCCCTCTCTTGTTACACTCATTCCCAGAGTCCCCCCCCCACCCCCCAGGGTCAGTTTTAACCCCAGTCACATACTTGAGAAGGGAGCAGCACAGTGGTGCTATGAGGGATCATTCTTTCACATGAAAAAAAAATACAGACAATGAGAAATTGTCTTTATAGGGATTAGGAGAGGAAACAAACAAAATGACACCTACCTGTCATCACCTATATGTTTGGCAGAGAAAGGACGATTTCAGCCTTTTGTAGAGGGCTATAGAGAGAGGATCATCAAGAGTGCATGTTACATATATCATGAACTTTATGATCCCTGAAAGTGTATAATAATATTTTTAATAGAGCCTTTTATATGTATCTTCACTGCAGGACAAGAGTTGCGGTTGAGCAGCGGATCAGTCCAGATATGACAGGATCTTCTGTGTCAGCACAAAGCACAGTAGGTTGTTGGACTATTATGCATTTCAACTGTAGTTTCAATCTGTCTTCTACTTTCTCTCTCACTCTCAGTGGTCTCCCCTCTGGTTTTACACATTTCCATGTTTTCATAGAAATTGAGATGCTCTGGACTGAACTCCATGAACCGCCAGCCCCGTTCCCCTTTTGTTTTCTCTAAATCATTCTTTTCCACCAAACTATGTGTGTAACCCGTTACTATCATGAAAAATCTGGTCACGGGTTTTCTTCGACCTTTACACATTTTCAGTTTTCTTTCCCAAAGTTACGTCTAAATTGTTGAGCTTTATGTTTACCTCCAACGCTCGCTTTCCTTGTTTGCACATTTTCCAGTTCTTAAAGAAACACATTTGTCGTTATCATGTGCGACAGGGTCCAGTGAAGGCGTACGCATCCTAGCCTTCAGGCTCCAGTAATGTGTAACCAGTCTGAGGTAAACATTTACATGCAGTGCTGATCAGACATTAATGACTGATCAGCACCTGGAGCTAAACCATTCTCCGGTTCCTGACTTAACATGCTAATAAATTGCCCAGGTGTGTGTGTGTGTGTGTGTGTGTGTGTGTGTGTGTGTGTGTGTGTGTGTGTGTGTGTGTGTGTGTGTGTGTGTGTGTGTGTGTGTGTGCGCACACCGAAAGCCAGGATGTTTGTAGCCTGCAGGAGGTAGAAGCGAAAGACCACCAACTGAACAACGAACCAGGTGGTGAAATCAAAGAGAAGACAAGTCGGTCCGGCAACTGTTCTCCTCAAGAAGCCAAATTAAAACTTCAGGAGGCTGAATCTGTACTCTTTGCAGCTGCTGCTAAACACATCTGAGGTTCTGAAAGACAAACGTGCTGCGGCCAATATGTCTCATACATAATGAAAAGATGATGTGTCTGCACCGAATACGATTTTAGTTTGCTTTTTGCTTCTTTCATTATTTTAAACATCAATGTGCTGTTGTACTGTATAGAATGAAATTGTGAATTCCCAAATTGTAAGTTAGCTCAAGTATGCAATGCTGTTTGTGTGGCTGACACTTAAGTGTGAGATGTTAAAGTCCCCAAACATCTCCCAGGTGTCACCACATGTGAGGACATACAGTATATGCATTGTTAAAGGGGCAACCTATCAATTTTACATATGATGCTCATTTACCACATGTTGAATAATAATAATAATAAAAACTCAGTTGGCTCTGGAAGGAGTTTTCCCAAATCTCAAAGAATAACTCTGAATATGTCATCAGCGTTATCTCAGCTTGGGCTTTGAGGTGGCTACTTAGTTGCATTATAGGATCTTGTATGGAATTTGACCCATAAGGGACTTAAAGCCCGGATATCTTGGCCTCTGCTGTTTCAATTTTGGACGTTCAATCTTTAATGTCTCTTGTGAGTCTCCCAGCTTTACTACCTGCACCGCTTACTGTGTCATGTACAGTTAAGGGGAGGGAGAGTTGCTGATGTGGCTAAGCTATGGTTTAGATGTGATTAATGTTATGCAACAGCCTATGAAATAGGCATTTCAACTTCCTGGAAAACAGTCCACCATCACTGGTGACCTCTGCTGCATTAGAGGGCGTACAAAAAAAAGTTTAACTAACAAACTGATCTCAACATTTTCAACAATTCCTCCTTTCTGCATGCCTTAAACTCTTAGAAGGGATCCCTTGCTGTCACATCATTATGCTGTTTTAACAAGGAAATACATTACATTGAGGAAGTAATGACACAATTACCTTTTCAGGTTTAGGAGAGATCATACAGACAAAGGTAAAGCCAACACTGGTTGTTTGACTATAACAAAACATAAGCTTGCTGCTCTATATGCCCATCCATCAGCAATAAGGTGTTTTCAGACAATCTGATAGGTGAAGCAACAAGCGTGTAAAATCCCATGAAACCTTTGTAGACGTACCTTGTCTCACTCACACATCCACCCGCTGCCAGAGGAGAACTGTGTTGAACTTTTATCTACGCATTTATAGCTGGGTAACGTAGATTTTGAGTCAGGCATTTGGGACTCTCTGGATGAGACAAAAGTTTAGGGAAGCGGCTGTGTGCTGCTCTTCATAGGATGTGGAGGACTGCGACAAACAGAAAACACTCGCCTCTGACTAAGTGGCTCTGGCTGTTTCTGATTCATCCAAGATGCACTCCAGCAATCGTATCACCTACAATCACGGACATCGTTTGTACGGGCTGTCGGACACTTATCTAAAGCAGCTGCTTTCATAATACACTGTCAGAAATGACGAAACAAACAAGTTTACTACTACTTATACCACTCCCACTCACTGACTCACTGTATTAAGCATTATACGTTACTAATATGTAACACACACACACATTCAAACACACTGTTGATTGGCTACCATTAACCCAGGGGAGGTTTGTTGAGCACAAATGATACATTTCAAGGCGATACAAGATAAATTAGTTTCTTATTTTTATTTAGTTAAAAAGAACAACAAACTGCTTCCAGGGTATGGCAGCTGCCATATACACAATTGACACCTATATGAGTGTCGCTTACTGAAAAGACCTTATCAGCCACAACCTCAGTTTCGGACTCGCTAACGGCGCACTGCTTCCTGCATTGGCCAGTGCAGAACGCTTCATTGGTAATGTAATTCCTAGGGATACTGTGCTGGGAACACCATAACGACATTCTCTGCCTGTGAGAAACATTGCTTTTATTTGTTCTCCTGTCAAGTGTGAACAAGTTAGGTAGGTCAGCTGAAAGATGCAACTTTTCCCTTCTTTTCTTCTACCATCACCTTGAAATCGAAACAAGCATCGAGACTCCGGCAGACCCACGACATATTCTCATTTAGCGGCTGCGTTGTTGTGGGATGTCATGGCTATTAATTCTATCTGAGCTTCATTAATCCACATTTTCCCATCCAGTCCCCCTGTCCTTAATCATCATTTCAGCCTCTGCCAGGATGGCCTCTGGTGGCCAAATACATCAAGGGTCACAGTGTGTTCCCCCAGCACTCTGGGAATATATGCACACATACACATACATACAAAACACAGATGATAAAACAGGGCATCCATCTCAATCACAGAGTATTGTACCCATGTCATTAAATTCCTCTCACTGGGGGGGGGGGGGGGGGGGGGGGGGGAGTACAGAAAGTATATACACAAACGTATACTCACGCACAACTGCTCCACAAGACTATTACAGACAGAAAGCCATAACACTTGCCAGGTTGCGACATCCACTAGGCCGAATTCATCTTGTATTGCACCCTTGAGTTATATCTGATTTGTGAAGAAGCTGAAGGTCAATCAGCGGTGAGGGGTGAGAGGGAGGTAAAACTTCAATCAGAAGGGAGGCTTCAGAAACACTAGTTGTTGGAAGACAGACTGGGCTTGAGTGGTGGTGAAAGAAGTGACGACCGTCTTCGCAGCTCAGTCCAGGTGGGCGATTGGTTGGAAACTGCTTATTGTTCCAGCAGATCTGAGCTGTTTGTCGTTATCTGAATACCAAATGGTTCCAATTTGCTGCGTAAGGGGGGGGGAGGGGGGGGGGAGAAATACCACAGAAGGGGCCAACACACACAATGGAAACTGGAGAGGGTAATCTGATGGAAATCACTGAATGTTCCTCTCACTGCTCGCTAAAGGTTAGCCTGCTTAACTGCCTGGCTGTTGGGTGGTTGCTTGTTATTCATTCAGAGAGACAGACAGACAGAAACATGTGAGAGAATGGCTGTATGCATAAGAGGAAATCAAGATGGTGGGTGGTAGTTTTGTCAGTAATATCGGTTACTTTGCCTCCTCTATGGGATCTGATATTAGAAGGTTTCCCCTCAGCTGACTTTTGACTCAAGATAATCAGCTGACCTTTGACTTCTAGATACCTCAGCAGCGCCTGTCAGCTAAGTCTACAACCCAGCCTACCTCTCCAATCGGATTGTTCTTGAATCCCTCACACACCAGCACAAGCAAATTATCCCACCATACAGCTCCCACTCATATAAAAAACATTTCATCCATCTAATGCACACACAGAGGGGGGTTCTGTCTGCATCACAGGACTGTAAGCACATAGAATAACTGTCGCAGAGCACAGCCAAAAGCCCTAAGCATTGACAGAGCAGATGTTAAGAGTAATGACAGTGGAGATTACCCAATAATTGTAGCAGAGTAAATCATTTCAGAAAGGGGGAGCGAGTAGGGTAGAAGAGGAGGAGGGATGGAACAAAGAAGGATGTACCACGGCTGAAGCAAAAAAAACATCTCATTGTTGGTAAAAAAATAAATGTGAAAGAGGACAATTTATACGCCGTGCAATTTAATTTTTCTAAATGTTTATAGGCAGACAGCTCATCTCTAGTTGCATAAAAGAGGGCGGAAGCTTCTAGAAATGAGTCCCTGCCATGTTTTGTGGTGGTGGCAGTGGTGGTGGTGGTGGTGGTGATGGTGGTGGTGGGGGGGAATGGCGATTATGATGATGTGGCTGCAAGTGTTATTGTCTGTGTTTGGGAGCTAATCGCTGTGATGCAAGCTGCTGCCTGGGGCCAAGGATAGAGGATAGAGAGGCCCCTCCAAGAGTGTGATGACACATTTCTCCCTAACATCCCATAACAACACTGTCCTCCCCCGACCTCCAGCATCAAGCCCTCACCAGTATCCTGCCTCTCCCGGCCACAGTTCACGAAAGCCTGCATGCATGGGTCAGCAGATCAGGGGCCCTAACACCTAGGAGCCCCTGTGTGTGCACTTGTGAGTGTGTGAGTGTGTGTGTGTGTGTGTGTGTGTGTGTGTGTGTGTGTGTGTGTGTGTGTGCGTGTGCGTGTGCGTGTGTGTGTGTGTGTGTGTGTGTGTGTGTGTGTATGTGTGTGTGTGTGTCGCTCTCACTTGCTCTGTTGTCGCCTTGATTGTGTAATAAACTTTATTCAGTTAACCGTGAATTATTGTTAATTGAACTAAAAAGTAATTTTCTTAATTGAAACAGAGGGGCCAGGGGCAGACCAGATTAACGATGTAAAGGAGGGGAGCTCTCTCTCCCTCTCACTCAACATTTTGAGACTTTCATCTTGTCTAATTATTTTACCCATAACAGTTCTTGCCATAATTTTTCCCATCCTGCAGTTGCAGTAAAAAGCCAATAATCTAATTAGCCTCACGCCATCTTAAAATCGAGACAGGGTGAGGCTGAAACATTTCTGAAGAACAGTACTGCTGGTCTGAGGCTTGTGCTATAAAAACACAACTATGCCAAAAAACTATAGCCCTTTTCATATGTATTTTCACTGGCAATAATTACATAAATGGTTTTGTCATTCACACCAGCAGCGCCTTAATGTTTTTAACAAAATGTGGCCATTGAAACACAACCACCAATACCACTAAAGCCCTCCATTGCCAGAATTTGGAAGTGTTATTCATCAGAGTATCCTTGTGTTGTGCAGGTCCACTGCTGTAATGTAACACCTTTGTTTACACAATATGCTATTATGGATCTTTAGCGCATATGTAGCTATGCCAATTTTGTCTGATTCATCATTATTGGAGTATCAACTTCCTATTCATATGTGCCCTGTTTAATGGTATAAAATGAATGGTAAAGGAAGCTTGAATTACGGTAGCAAAATATATGTACATGCACATGTACAGCAAAAGCAATAATACATGATCACCCATACACCTTGCTTACACTGTTGGGGGAAAGTAAAGCTGCAGAGGAAGACTACTGCAGCATCATCTTTATTATATCCTTCTTTAAAATTTTAAATGTTGAGTAAAGGCCACTGTACTTGAGAGCAAAATCCATCCTGACATTTGTCAGGAGCTCTGTGGGATGAAAACAAAGGTTAACACTGCAGTACATGCTTGTTCACTGACATAAATCAAATAAATGGCATACATTTTACTGGAAGAGACATAACCAACATCAAGACTATTTTTTACAAAATGTGACCATTCACATGCAACCACCAATAGTGCTAGAGCCCTCTGTTGCAAGAAATGTGAGGTATTACATGCAGGTCCTCATTACCTCGTCTCCACAAACCTCATCCATCCCAAAACTCGATGTGGGAGAGTGAGCTGTGCCGCAAAGAAGGGGATCAAAGTTTTGGAATTCAACCCACATACCAGAGCTACTGCAGAGATTCAGGAAACAGTCACATTCCAGTAAACACATGCGGAATTACCAGGGCAAGAACTCCTGGTCACCAGCCCAGCCAAATATTATCTCATCCAGAACAATATCATCCCCTTACATTGCAGCTATTGGCTGAAAGGGAGGAAGTGATGTATGTTGACTTTTCATTTGTGTCTTGCTGACAATAGGACAGAACCACTTCCAGCTGCTGAACCGAGAGAAAACAAAAACATTGTGGTGAACATGATTCAGCTGCATTTGCTTCTCAAATTAGTGTGTCTATCACTTCTGTTGCTCAACCACCATCATGCACTGGTTAAAGTAGCTAAATGACACTCATACCATCATCACAGTAGTATTCCTCTAAAATGATTAGTACATTGCATGCAATACAACCAAATGAGGCCTACAAATGAGATAGCTGATCACGTTAACGAGATCCATGTACAGAATAAAATAAACATTATCCATCTATTCCTGCTGATCTACCCACATTAGCGCATGACCCACATGAACATTCTTGTCTTACAATACCAATCATCCTCTGTATTTGTCTATCTATAGAGTGTGTCTCGGCCAGCTAGCACCTTGTCAGTCATAAAAGCAGAGGCATACGGGGGAAGGGAGAGGAGGAGGAGACGGAGGAGGGGATAAGAAGAGTGCCATTACCAGTGTTCTGGACCCGTGTCTTCTCAGGGTGAATAATTACGTCTGACATGTCGTGAATAGGGAGGGACATTATCGCAGTGATCCTCCGTACCCCCTCTGTGTGTTCCCTTGTGCGCACACACACACACATACATTAGGGCCCCTCTGAATGATTTAGGGGGTCTGTTAATAATGCAAGGGCTCCTAGAGCTAATTAGGTAAGTAGCAGAGGGCGCCGGCTGTGATGCCTCAGCTCACTGATATGAGCTGTAAAGGAATGGAGCATCAACTGCACACACATACTCACACACAGAGTTTGGGTTTATGTTTCAACACACACACATACACACGCGCACACACACGCACACACACACATCATAATCTCTCTCTAATAGCCCTGATTCTTTTCAAAAGGGATGGATTAAATTTGTGTTTAAGATTAAGTTTCATTATTGATCATGGTGCAAAAATGGAGGCCTGCAGCAGCTTCACTATTCTTCTCTCATTCACATGCATTATCAATTATTAAGTGGAACGAGGAAAGGTAATAGGTAACAGGTCTGTATGCTGTAGCCCTTAGGTATTTTTGACAAACAGCATCAAGGAGGTTGAAAGGCAACAGTGATCTGTGTGCTCCTAGAAAATCAATAGAAAGTGATTATCTTGAGAGGGAACAAGTGGAGAGCCAAGGTGGGCCTTGTCACATGTACAATCTCTCCCGCTCTCTCTCTCTCTCTCTCTCTCTCTCTCTCTCTCTCTCTGGCGCCATAGCTGTCAGCCCTGTAAGAGCAGTGTCAGGGTGATTAGAGAGCAGCGCGGCCCAGACAGAGCACAGCCAACCTCCAGACAAGCCCTCCAGAGACGCAGTGGCACAACAAGCCTCAGCTCAGGGTCAAGCCTACTTTGTCAGCCTCCCTGCAAGATGGGCCCCTGCAGTGCACAATCAGGAACCATCTTGTAGAAGAGATTGCAGGGTGTGTGATATATAGCTGCTTTATGGTACCTTGAGGGGGAAGGCAATTATATATAAAGGATTGGCCCTCCCAAAATACAAGAACACTTATTTTCTCACTTAACCTCGGGTGGTATGCAGACATGCACATGATTTGGTTCTGAGATATTGCTGAGGTTTCTGCCCTAATACAGTCGTTGTGAATATAAATAACTACTTTCTGCTTAAAAATAGTCACTAATAATAATAATAATAATAAGTAATTTGGAGGAATCATTCCTTTAATGTACTGAAAACCTACATTCCAAATAATGAGTATAAGGTGGAGGATAGCAGTATTATTCTATAGACAATAATGAGTGTTGCCAGGAAAGGAAGAAACAAATGAAATGTCATGATATGATGAAGTAATCAAATTAGAGCACAATCTACCTGCATGTCAGAGTGCTGTTTCATCAACAAATTGAAGAATAACAGTCACAGTATTATCAAATAGCGGCCATGTTACCTTGCTCTACGGGTCCGTAGTTCCCGCTGATGACTTAAATTAGACAACAAGGCGTCCACGTGACGTTTACACGGTTTATACCGACACGGTGGAGTTTCAGAGGGGAGACTACTTTGATCACGAGAAATATAAACAATAGCGTAAACACGAGGCAGTCCACATGCTTTACGCATCTGACGTCAACTTTAACGTGAAGTTACGCAGACAAACTCACGTAGATTAAAGTGGCGCAGTGGTTACCTTCTGGCAAGAGGAAGTTAGCTGGATATTGGTTACTAATATTCACACATGTTGTAAGGCAAACAGGTCAAATGACAGTGATGGATATGGTTTGAACGGTAGGGAAAGGGGATCCAATTTGGACAATTTACCAAGAGTTCAGAGAAAGAATGATCACAGAATAGTTTTTGACCAATGAAAAGCCATCTTCCTTCTGGTCAAGTGTCAATACAACAATACTCATTTCCTTAAATATGAGCTTTGTTTTTTTTACTGGTTACAATCCAGTACAGGAAAAGGGACGTGTAATGGTACCAATGTTATAAAATACTAAATAAAGCAATGAATTTAAATGAAAAGGTGTGACAACATAATCTGAATTTAATGTCCACAAGCTCTTTTTATTTCAGGGTTTACAACCTTATAATGTAACCAGATAACCGTGTGTGTGCGTGTGCATGTGCGTGTGCGTGTGCGTGTGCGTGTGCGTGCGGTTGGGAGGGGGGACTCTTACAGGGATATCCACCTTATAATCTAAATTTCTTCAAATGCTTCCCTTTTTTCCAGTTCCCTGTAGCGCACACTTGTTGACAGATTGCTCATTAGTGTGACACAAAATGTCAGCGCTGTCTGCAGTTCCTGCAGTTCACCAGTTCCCTCTCATCCCACAGCATACGGGAAAGCTGTAGCCTGACTGTGCTCCACCTGTATGCGATAGCTATGGCCTGGGGGTTGACAGTATCTAATCACAGCCTCAACAGGTGAGGAGAGGAGACGGTGCAGACAACCTGGCACCGCATGGAATTCCTGCACTATCATAATGTAGATCAAGCCACACACAGTATCCATGATTTATGGTAAATGTACTCGTTATTGCTCTTTAATGTGATGCTAAATATAGTAGACAGTGCATTGTACATATTGCAGGACACATGGTATCACAATACATCATACTATATTATGTTACAGTGTGGAAGCATTTACTATCAGAGCCAACAGGATCAAATCCCAGAGGATTTATAACAAATGCAAGACGAAGACCACAGTGTTCAGGCATCCGTTTAACAACAAGAAATGTTGTATTCATGTTTATTCATTTACGATGGGATGTTCCTCAGTGCAGCGTTTGAAGTCATTTGACCTCATCCTCACCTCGACAGCACACAACCTCGTCAGACATAAAAGCCGTCGGAGGGGGCAGAAGAAGCCAAACCTCCCCAAGGGGAGGAAATGCAGAGGAGTGGGAGGAGACAGAGGAGGAGAAGGAGGAGGATGGGTGTCACTGTCTCTACAAAGCCCTCTTATCCTCTAGATATCAAAGCGTTGTACTCCCAGAATAAAATATTGTCAGAATTATATGACTCACCACAGGGGGGGGCTTGTCATATTCCAAAGTAAAAACAGGAAAGAGAGAAAGAAAGAAAGAAAAGGCAGTTTTATTATCTTAAAAGGGAGAAGGGGGATCTCGTGTGGTTTTGGCCGTGCATGGGTGCACAACAACATTCTGAAAAGAAAGTGTGTGCGAGGCATCTTCCTCACTGAGGTGGACATAAGACAAAACAAGTGAGTGCTGGTCTCGTCTCATCTAGTCAGATGTGCAGCACTCAATATAAATAAGGAGAATATGGTATGAAATAGTGACAAATTTGTAATTTAGAATTATAGTAATTTACTTGTGACCTGTTTCTATGGCACCAAGTGTTCACTCTCCTCCTTTTTTATTTGCTTACTGAAAAGGAAGTATTTAGGATGTAGGCCAGATGGGTACACAGCGCTATTGTATGGTTGACAGAGAGATGACCTTGTTGCGCCTGTGCATGCATGTGTGTGTGTGTGTGTGTGTGTGTGTGTGTGTGTGTGTGTGTGTGTGTGTGTGTGTGTGTGTGTGTGTGTGTGTGTGCGCGCGTGCATGCATGTGTGTGTTTAATCAGACAGAGAGGGGGGATTAGAGACCAGGCACCTGGCAGGTGGAAACAGTCTGTACTCATCTGATGCCCTCCTGTCCTTCTGGGTCTTTCACACACACACACACACACACACACACACGCACACGCACACGCAAACACACACACAGACGCACACAATATGTAACTTGGTCATAACCGTATTGTCATATTACAGCGTTTACAACCACCTGAAATGTATTTCTGTTTCATATTGTGAGGGGTGAGTTGCTCTGTGGCAGCCGCTGTAAGGCAGAGAGAAATTAAATTACACACGCAAGAAACTTGAGGCAAGACGTAAATGCCTGCATACACAGAGCAACTTGGTTCTTAAATGACTTTCTACTGGGAGTTGTCTAACTTTAGAGTAAACAACAACATAGAAAGTGACTTTATACTATAGTGCAGCGGATCCTAAACTTAGTCTCGTCACCCCCACAACCGGTCACAAGATGAATCTGAGATGACACGAAAGATGAAACAAATAGTGACATTACTGACCAGCTTCAGGCAATGTTGTATATTGTAGTAGAGGGCAGTGAATAAACGGTAGCCAGCCATTTTTGCATGAGAAATATAGCTGTTTCTATTTCCCTCCTAGCGCATAACTGACACCTTTAACATGTGTGGGAAAGGTTTGGGAGGAATTCCTGTTCAGCAGTTTTGCAAATTAAGCTGACAAACATCAAGCTCAAAAATCATACAGCTGACTCCTGTCAGCCTTCCCAATAGAGTACTAAGCACCCCATCTGTTATGGCCTGCTCAAAGATTGTAGCTCAAGTGGAGTCATGAGTGTTAAGGTAAAACAAACACAGTCATTACCTTAATTAAGATCTGGCAGATTCCTTGAGATTAATAGTAGCTTGCATTAGATACTCTAGAGGTGATATCAGAGAACAGAGAAAAGAGGATTAGATGAAGTCAAGAAGAGGAGTAGGAAGCTGGTGAGACACAAGCAAATAAAAAAATATTTATAAACAGAATGAAAACAGGGGGAATGTAGGCTGTTAAAAGGAAATGCGTTATGAAGAGATAACGAAAGGGAGGAGAGCAGTCCTGGTGAAAGCCGGTGACCGAGGAGGGCTTTTTTCGGCTGCATCAGGAGTAAATGGCTCTGCAGGCGCCTGTCACTCTGAGGGGCCAGCATGGGACGATCAGCGATGATGACGGGGGCACGGACCTGTGTCAAGATGCTGAACCCAGCTGTCAATCAAACCACTCTGCCCTATGGGATGACAAGGATGGGCCTTAATCCTGCTGGAGATGGAGAGAGAGAGTGAGAGAGTGTGTGTGAGAGAGAGAGAGAGAGAGAGGAGGAGGAGTTAAGAAAAGGCAGTAGAGAGAAATTAAAGAGGGAGTAATGAGAACTGATCAAAGAAAAACAGGAGACAGACGGAGTTGGTCGAGAGAAAGAAGGAAAGCAGTGAGTGGCTTGTTTGCCAGCTGATTATTTATTTAAAAATCCACTGATGTCATTTAACTTAGTACAATGAGGAAAAATGAAACCCAACAGGCAGTGACAAATGCAGCTATTCACTTTTCAATTGAGCAAACTATCTTGTGAAGTGAAATGTTTGATGTCCCTCTCCCTAGTAGGCAATATGACACTGTGTGAACTTGCCATTTGGCGGCCAGAAAGACCAGTATGAGTCATCCTCCAGCTATCTAGGACCATAACGCCTAGCGCCTCCTGGGAATGCAGAGGAATGACCAGGGAACCAGTACATTAGAACACAATAGAAAAAAAGCTTCTATCCCACATTTCAGTATTCAGTGGAGCAAGATGTTTTCAATTAGCATTCACTGATTCTCAGTGTTGGTCTACCGCATCATTTCAAGTAAATGTAACCATAACTTTTAGCCACAATATTTGGTTTGGCCACGAGGGAATCTGTGCTTCTCTCTTTTCTCTTGTCAGTGGGAACCACTGAAGAAGTCCTCCAACATGCATTTGTGTTGTATCTATCCTGCAGACGGAGGCTTTCTTTTATGTTTCACTGTGAACATGTAATACAAAACTCTACCATTCAACTACAGCAACCACCAGAATTTAGACAATGACTGAGAATAAAATATGTGGAATGTTAAAATCAGAAGAACATTTGTGAGAATATACTTCTTCATATGCATTCTCTTGGTAATGGGGCGTGAGTGCAGCAGTGCCTCAATAGGGTCAAGTTTATTTGTACAGCCTAATATCACATACAATGTCTCAGCGGGCTTGTACCCAAAAGCTATGGCTCCTGACCTATAGCCTAAGGTCTAGAAGGAACAACTCAAAAATAAAAACCTTTCATAACACAAAGGAAGAAAAGATTAAATGCACACAGCTGGGTATACAATATTGGATTAAACATAGCCATAGGATTAGATTGTCCACAGTCAATTTTAGAACATATCCATGTACTGCTTTCATCTCTGCAGGACACCTCATGCAAGGATGTTTTTCTGCTTTAGCCTGCTGTGGCACATGAGGTGGAGCACTGTGTTTTGATTCATCTTAGTTCTAGATATAGTTAGGCAGCATATTCCTTTGAGGTGCATGTTACGCCAATAATCACATGTAGTAGCCGATATTCTCCCGCTGGTCTGAGGTGACCAGTAACGGAATGACCGCCGGTGCCTTGCTGGGGAGAGATGGGGTCAAAGGATGTACGTACATATTATAAATACAGGTAATAATACATTTAGTGCAGTTGGATTCTTCACAGTAGATAGGCCAACGCCTTTGATCTTGACATCAGCGCTTGAAAATAGTTATTTTATCTACATGAGTGTCTTTATATATATATGTGGGCATGACAAAGAGACATACAGGTAGAGAGGGAGACAGCAGCAGAGGTACAGCTAGGGACAGTGTGAACCAAGAGAAAAAGCCAGTGTTCGTTCGGGGCCCAGATGTACAGTGTCCCCGAGGTGATCAGAGCCATGACCTGACACTCCAGTGTCCCAGCATGCTCGGCAGATGTGGGTCAACTGACATCTGTTTCTCACTACAGCCTGGGCTCAGCTCTGCTCGGCCCGACCCAATCCTGCTGCCATATTCATCCTAATAACCACTCCCATAATCACCAGGGATTATTCTAATATTAGTGAGCACACACACACACACACACACAGTGACTGCTCTGATTAAGGTACATAGTGCTCCATATGGTTTTTCTGAGGTTTTTTGGGGGGATTTGTATGTTTTTAGCCCTTCAGTGAAAAGCCTTGAAAAAGCCAGCTTAGAGCGGACTAAAGAGAGTCTCTGCATAAATAATATTGGAAAATAGCCTGGGGAAGATGGGGGGGTCAAGTTGGGGTGAGATGTGGACTGCCAGCAGAGGTGCTCCGACAATGAGAATGCATCGCGAGGCTGCCACATGGATATTTGGCCTTGAAGTTCGGCGTTGAAGGGAGACTGCCGCGTGCTATTCTTCCGCCATAGAGGAGGGATTATGAACCAGTGACAGGATGTGTGAATCAAGATGGCACACTCACCACACAACAGGACTAGAAAGAGACACTGCAGGGGGCTGTCAAGACAGACCCAGAGTGAGCTGGGAGGATTACCATATAATGATGAAAGATGATGAAGACTGATGAATAGGTTGTTGGCGCTTTAGCTATGGGGGAGGGAGACGACATGCTTCTGTGGGGAACCTGACGTTTCAAGCGTGGATGCCAGAGCTAAGGATTTCCAGTGCAAAGAAATGTGCTGATTTTTGCAGCTGTATTATTACAAGCAATTTCATATTTGTGCATTTTCTTTTATGTAAGCTCGCTTTTCTTTTTGTATTTTACAAGTATACACTCATTACATTCCAAGCATTCTTGCGCTACACGACTTTCTTTTCATATTGTGTGTGAAATCATCTTTCTTCCCCTTTCTCCAGCTCACCCTTTTTTTCTTAGAGGTCTATTTGTGGAAGTCATGGCCTGCTGGTGTTTACGATTCTCACTGGGCCCCTACTGCTGGTGTTTTTCCCCACGCACACACATTACACACAAACATGCACACAGTGGGTCCTTCCTGCTGACACTCAACTTCATTCTTTGCTGCAGCTGCATCTGTTGTCACCATGGAGACCTTGTTTATTACTTAGACCCCCCTGCTCACAAACACACACACACACACACACACACACACACACGCACACACGCTATGGCAGAGAAATAGGCAGGCTGCGTCTCCCTCTGTGTTTGATTTGGTGTTATAGGACCCATCGGATCACAGCCCCCAGCAAGCCCAGACCCATATGCACAAACACACACACAGCAGTTGGCCTGGATGGATGCAGCCGGCTAATGCTAAACACAGAGCCATAAGCAGCACACTACCTAATCACCTGCAGGCTGGTCTGGATAATGACATTTTAAGGCTTTGACTCGACCTGCGTGAGTAAGAAGGCCAGTCTGGCTACTTTTCCTCTCAAACATCACTGATATAAGTATAGAAACTAATAGCCACGCAAATGTTGCAAAGCGAAGCACCAATGGCATCTTGGTGGTGAGGCCCAACAATGAATATGCAAAGTGTTGGGTGTGTTCCTGCATACATGTCCGTGTGTGAGTATAGAGGGCGTTAGTGAAAGGCCATCCTGCTTAGCGGGCGGCAACATGCAGGCAGGTTCTTCACGAGACGGGGAATCTGTTATGCAACATGTGAGAGCCTGCTAATCTCGCCGAACAGCCTGCTCCTCCTGGCCACCCCTCGGCCCGTACACACACACACACATACGCACACCTCCTGGCCATGTTTCTAGACATGCATGGCTACCCACCCAGGTGGCCTTAATGGGTTTAAGAGCAGTCAGAGATCCTCCTGCACGTCTGTCAAGACCTGAGCCCTCGTGTTTCCTGTCTCTGCATGTGACTGCACGGAAAAAGGCGTGTGAGAGGTCAAGATGCCAAGAAGTCAGCAAAACACACCACAGTGGCAGCCTCATTAAAATTCTTACGAGTGAAATGCGATCCATCTTGATATGAATTGTCTTTTTTTTTTTATTTGTTTCGACTTGCTGATGGTCAAAGAGAGTGGATGTTGGCCAGCAGGGAGACAAACAAAGGCATTTAAATGTCATTATGAATGTTCTGGCAGTGTGGCTGACCCTTAATGATTGATCTGGCATTTGGCACTTGGCAGGAGGTAAAATTGGACCCTGTGTATGCAGCTCCACATCTGAAGTAAAGGTCATTAGGTGACCTATTGGCGTCAGGTGGCTACAGTCACTAAGCTAACTCTCGGCAGCGTTACTCAGCTCGTTGGCATATGCTGACAGGCATTCAGCTGAGTGGCTCAGCCTGAAACAGATGCACACATGCACATGTACAAACACACACCTCTATGCCATGAACATACAGCCAGAGGTCCTCTCAAAAATGACCTCCAGGGGATAGACATCCTGCAGTCTGTAATTCCCTGATCTCACATGTGCTACTGCATAAGGCTCCTATGATGGGGACAGAAGAAGAGCAAAGCCGGAGTTTGTTATTATTAATTTAGTTTGACTGAGGAACAGAAAAAGTTCAACTTCTTAATCAGTTGCTTATCATTGTTCTGGAATGCCGAGCTTCATTCCAATTAGTTCGCCCTCTGACAATGTGAACGGAACTAAAGTCGGTCGCTCTGAGAAGTCAGCAAAGTGATAGCAGTGTGAGAATATGAACCACCGGCCCAAACTTGCAAAGCACAATCACTACTAAGCTGAGAGAGACGTTATAAGTGGCTTCTTATCAGTAACAGTTCGGGCTTATTTCATTTGTGCCCACAGCATTTCTTGCCATTTGGCCCCCGCTCCATATTTGTGACAGCTTTGATGTGTTGCGAGGCTTCAGGACCTCTCTGCATCCACGGCACACAGCACGGCAGCACAATAACTACTTGATAGCAGCACAATCTGTAACTCGAGCAAAAACAAATAACACAGTGGTCCTTACAAGAGTTCTTTTGTCGGGGTTTGGTTCTGGATTCATGAACCGAAAAAAACAATTGGTTCCAGATTGAGGCGGGCTTCTGTTCTCCCCAGGGGGATGATTTAAATATATCAGAGGAGAGAGACGCAGGAATAACAGTGGAAATGGTGAGAGCGCAGTTGAGAGAGGAGTGAAATGGAAAAATAATTCAATCATGGGCGTGGGAACGTTTAAAGAGGATGGATGGATAGCCAGATGCAACGATAGATGACAAAGTCTATACAGTAAAACAGCATTTTACAACTAAATTAAAAAAAATATATAAAACTCACAAAAATATTGAGACGGAAAGGCACATTCTGTCATGTTAGCAACCAGGCTAAGTGTTAGCAAGCTTGCTACCTTCTTCTTCTTCTCCAGTAACTCATTATTGAATGGCATGATGTACAGTACTGAGAACAAAAGGCTGAGGGGAAAGAGTAAATGGCACAATGCACAGAAAATGGAAAAGGCTACTGTGACTGACAAGCGCTAGCCGGCTACACCAGTTCATCAGCTAGCCTTGCAAAAAGTCCCCACTTTTCCAAGGGAGGACAAGCAGGATTAATTTGTTTGTGCTACACCTTTAATGAAAATGAAAGTTAAAGTGGAATAACTAAGTGTGTATCAAGGGTAATTCCTCTTTCATCAGAGAGAGACTGTACTGACCTCATACTGTACACGGCTCACCATGACTACACAGCCCTGTCCTTTGTACTATTTTTGGAAGGTTCCATCTGCATCGAGACAGCAAGCTAACTGGATGTTCGAGGATTGAGGGGTGTTTGTGTGTGCATGTCATTGGGGTTATGCAGGGGGCATTTTCTATCCCAGATGTTTGGTTGAATTGGACCTGCTTCATTTCCAAAAAGACCGCTATCAACATTTAAAACATCTTACTTTCCGTGGTAATCTTAAGGGACCGGATGACACATTGGTGCTCTGTGACATCAAAATTGGTCTTTTTTGTTAATTGTTGTACGTGTAGAAGGAGAGCGGAGATTGACATTTTCTTGATGTTAATTATGTTATGACACTCACATTTTTTTTCTCACTTACACACATGCACTTTCTCTTTCTCGCTCTCGCTCAAGTGTGTGCTTCATTCTTGAGAGGATGTACCAAAAAGGACCTGGCAAGGGTTTGGCTAAGATCCAGCTGCCTTCACACACACACACACACACACATTTACACACAAACAGGGCACACTTAGTCCCCATTGTGGGTGATTACAAAGCCTTTCAAACTCATTTACACACAAAAGCAGTCAAGCTGAAAACTAATTTGTCCCAACATACACAAATACAAGGATACACTCATTCACTGACACACACATAAGCACTATCTCACACCAAATATCAACAGAGCAAGGATAAGAGAGGTGACAGACAACACAAATACGCTCACGTGCATTCTCAGACACATATAAACCATAGCCATGTCCAATCTCAACTCTAAATGGTGATAAGTGACGGTAATTTGACATGACAGCCATGAATTGTAGTATCAAACAATATGACTATGATGTCATGAAAGGACACTGCGGCTGTGGTAGATGTCAGGCATCAATCAACCAATCACCTTATGGTTCTTAAAGTCCCAGTTAAATTAAAGTTAGAGCAGCACCTTTGGCTTATTGTGATGACATATTATCCAGTAAGACCAAATATAGCGTGCTGCAGGGATGACATGTTTTTGTAGGCCAACCCCGGAAGTTAACGTCACACTGGTCAAAGAACCAAACTTTCAAATATTTTGAGCTTGTGTTAACCACAGACTTTATTTCAGGCATCTGACCAAAACCCCATTGACTTTGAGACCATTCCAGAAGTGCAACAATGGCAACTTGTTTAGTTTTATGATAGATGGATGTCATTATTTGTTGAAATTAGTTGTAGTTACACAAGCACACTTCATATTTTGATGAAAAGATTATTTGATTTTGGTATAGAAATATGAAGAAATTGATTTTTATTTCAAGTAGGTGCACAAAATGGAAATGAGATCTCTGGACTTTTCATTTTATCTCAACTTTAAAGTCAAACTGAGATTCCATTGGATGATGAAAGAAGAAGTTGTCCTCCCCTAATACCTCCTAGATTCAATACTACACCCTCAACCATTATCCGAGGCAGTACCTGTTTGGTCAGCTAATTACTCATTATCAGAGCTTGGTTTTGTCTATGTGTGTGTATGTGCCAACAGATGCAAACAGGAGGTAGGCACACACTCTAGAAGGAGTCTGTAGTCGACTGAGCATCCATGCAGGGCACTGGGGGAATGCTGCTGTGACGTATAGATGATAATTTATGTTTATGCGTAGCACCAGCAAACAGACGGATAGACAGAAAGACAGTTCTCCAGTTCTTGTGTCCCAGAAATGGGTCCCTTGGCCATCTGACACCTCTTCCTGTTTGGACATCAGGCCCGGAGGACACACACAGCTGGGGACGGGACAAAGCTAGCTCCCTCTCTTTGCATCCACACACACAGTGTCGCCTATGAGGTCCCATATATCAGCCCTGTTGGTGACACATTCTCCTTTTCATGTGTGACCAGCAGCCCATGGTCACATGAAGGATGTAACAGCAGCTGTCAGGAACACACAGAGGAGCATCTGTATATATGAATGGGTGTGTGACTATATATGTGTGTGTATGTGTGCATGTTGTTGTCACTTTAGTCTGAGCAAAACAAGTTTCTTCTGACATCACCTTGTCATCACTGTGTAAATGACCACGAAGTAAGAATAAATGCAACAAATCAGTGTAAAACCACAACTGCATGTCTGAGCAGGATGAGTCAACTGTCACAAAGTATAGGGGCAAAAAGCCTCGACCTGATTTCTTTGAAGCAGTTGTATCCAAATGTAATATCCTTACTGTATCGTGTAGGCTACAGTTTGCTTAAATTTGGGATGTGAGGAAAGAATGTACAAATTAAACGTATACTTCACAAGACCCTGATTTAAGTCTGTTGGAAATACCCAAATACCACCACTATGCTAAACCAGCATATCAAATCCCATTTAAAAAAGCACATTACTGACTGTGTGTCATATACTGTAAACTTAGAAGTGTAATGCTAGTTTAAGACTATTTTTCATGGTTTGGGTCAGGGCCGCTGGTTTAAATGAAGGGAAATCTTAATGGCACAACATATTGTAATATTTAGGACAATAGTGACAACTTTGTGACAACCAGGGAAGGCCCTTTTCTGTGACATGACAGTGTCCTCTAACTGGGAGTATTTGCCAGGCTGAGACAGGAAGTAACTGGAACCGACCAAGAACAACAAAATATTGTCATAATGCTAAGCCATGGCCGATAAGAGTTGTTTTATACTGGCCAAACAGATTTGAGTTTCTGCACTTTTTTTTACAATAGATTTAGCTGTAGCTGTGTAGCCCAGGTGTTTGTGGTTGAGCGATGTTCGCATAGTGGGTAAAGAATGCAAACAAACATCATAACTTGTAAAACAATGTGATGGGGTAGCACATCCCAAATTTCAAAATCAAAGAGGACAAAATAGCATTTCACTTGGTAATTGGCTCACACCACAATAGTGATATGCTAATGCATGACTGGTAATTTCAGTATGCATTCTGTTATTATTCACAATTTTAATATAACAATAACAATTATTTATTGAATTTATAATCAATTTATTTTAATTTCAATGAAACAAATGGTTGCATGACCTCCCATCCATATTACCTGCTGATTGTAAGTTCAAACTGACAAACAGGAAGTGAAAGTATCCAATCGGCTCTAGTAGAGGAAACGTTTTTCTTTTCTTTTTTCTTCAGGTGATAAACAACCTTTAAGACGGGCTGAAGTTGCCCAAACTTGGCATTTTGAAGGTTTGAGCAAAGCAGTACACTGGTTTAATTTACTGGTCACTCCTTCAGCATAAAGGTCTTTCTTTCAAACATTCATTCATAACTTTTGAGCCCAGCGTTCTCTCTTCACTTCTGTCCATAATAGCAATCACAAAAGATGTAAGTATAGCTGGTGCTTCGGGGAAGGGGGATACGAGTGCTCTTTGTGAATTACGCTGATTTTCCCATGCCTCGTGTAGCTTTAAGAATATATGACCCTTGAGATGTCTGCCTAGATTTACAGCAGCATTTTCACCCATGTTCTTGTGTCAGCAAGCTTTGGTGCAATTCCACCCTTGGGCACTTTAACATTTAGCATGGCGTAGCATTTTATCCCAGCCACACAAGGTCTTCTGATAAGAGAGGCATGTGGCGCATTAGTGTAGCATCTTAGCCAGCCATGCTAGTAATTTCTGCTTTAATATGAGCAAACCTGAGGAGGACGAGAGAAATATCTTAGCCAGACATACCAGTTAAGTTAGCCTTGATTTGGGACTGGACGTGTGGAATATAGAGGAAAAAGCACAGAGACTCTTCTCCTCATCTCTGGGCAGCAGGATTAGGACGTTTACCCACTAATGTCTTTAGCTACGCTGAAGCAAGAAACACACGCACAGACTCTGATACACATAACGTAAATACGTAAACATAGATGGAAGAAGAGTTGTTGTGTTGTGTACACATATACAGTAATATATACACAATATACACCAGTATGGATCCAGTACATTCAGCTGGCCTGGCCGTGCTTTGTGTATTTGTGGGTGCTGAGGTCTGCACCCATCTGCTCCTGTGTGTGTGTGTGTAATCTGCCACAGACAGGCTACAGCGCTTAGAGGGGCCAGACTGCAAACACTGCACTGGGATGAGACACCTGCCACAGGGCTAAGACCAGAGCCCTAACGCACAAACACACACAGATGGAGGCCACAGTTACCACGGACAAAGCAGTCACTCCATTAAGAAGTAAGCAGTAAGACATTTAGGGGGGTTTGTACTGTTTAAAGCCATATTTTACATTAGGACCCATGTATTTCCTGCAGGGTGTTGATTCTCTGTCCCTATCTTGCAACCATCAGTCCTAATTGGTTGGTATTAATTATCCATGGAGGAGGCACATTTGACAGTTCTATAACTACAGTGTTCAAAATGCTCCTGGTGAGGGGGGGAAGATATCTGCTTATCCTCGTCTTGAAGTCTAGCTTTGAGCATCTGCTGTCAGAGTGTCACGTCTGAATTTAGCAAATGCCCAGGCACGAGGTGGCTGCGTTGTAAATGCCCAATGCTCAAAGGAGTGTCTGTCGTGCCGCAGCTCGGCGTGCCAAATCAGAGCTGGCTAGGAGCTCCCTATAGGCGAACAGATGGCCATTACTATCATTTATAACTTATTAGGGCCTATAATCCTACCTGCGTCAAACACGCCCCAACACTTAGGACTGGCTCTCGTTTTTTTTTTTCGCCTCATTTAAAACAGTTCTATCTGCCAGAAAAGTCCTCCTCCTCTATCTCTCTCTGTATTTGTAATCTGCAAACTGTGTGGTTTACACATATATACAGGGTGAAATGATATAGGGTTATCTTTTTTTTTCAATCAACAGTCAACAGATTGCCCTATACGATGGAGTAGATCTGGAAGCTGATAGTACTGGATGGATCTGCAGGCGCGGCATGCGGTTTATGATAATAAAGAGTCATGCGCAATCATTTTTGTTAAAACATTGGCTGTTTTCACCTCTATACTGCAACTCTTGACGACAGGCATGCCCAGGAAAGATTTGACATTTTACAATTCCTAGGATTGATTTTAAGACACACATACTCATATTTGATAGTGCTGATGGTGTGCCACAGTGACACTTCACATTCTGCTAGATTTCTGCATCCTAACAAAGTCCTTCCTCTTATTTGTCAGTCTCTCAGTCTGGCTCCACAGAGGCAATCGTCAGTGATGCCTCACATCCACCACCCAAGCAGGTGTGGGCATTGACGTTTCTGCTGTGAACAGGCTGCATCTGTCATGTGGCAAAGCAGAAATAGCTCTAATCAATGTCCCCCTCGGACACACACGCACACCCACATACACATGCTACGCTCGCACCCCGCCCTCCTGCACCGCTGTTCTCCATCCAGCAAACAAGGATCTATGGAACAATCATTGTAAACCACCCCGGCCAGCAGTGAGGGCGATCGATCAGCTCGTCTCGTATAGAGAGTCCACACGGCTGGTGCAGCCTCCTTGAACTTCACACAGACTTCCAAATAATCACAACCTCGACAATGCCGAGAGATCCCGAAACCTTTGACTCGATTCCTCACCTCCCATCTGTCGCCATTTTGCTGCAGCTACTTTGTTGCAGCCATTTTGTGTCCCTGCCATTTAGCACTCTATTGAGCTTCAGCTGGGGACGCCAAATGGCACGTGTGAAACCCCCCCACCGCACCCCATCATTTGGGTGACAGACAAATAGATGGGCAGACACACAGACAGACAGAGAGACAGAAGGAAGGCAGATGACTGGCTTTGATGAGCTTTATGGGGATGTGTGCGGAAAGACAGGCAGACAAATGTGTGTCGGCAAACATACAGACAGATAGACAGACAGAAGTTATATATGTGTGCGTGCGTGTGTATGTGTGTGTATGTGTGTGTGTATGTGTGTGTGTGTGTGTGTGTGTGTGTGTGTGTGTGAGCGGATGTCAGACCAGGTTGTGTGTTCCTGCAGTGGCAGAGATGAGAGGGAGAGAACAGGAAGCTGCTCTCCTGGAGACAGATGGACTGCCATGCTGTGGACACACACACATACACACACACACGCACACACTTAGAGAGAGAGAGTGACACACAACAGTACAGCCAACAAGAGAACATATCAGAGCACGACCGCTGAAAACAGAAAAATACAGCAACATGCTAGCCGAAACAGGCGTCACGGACACACGCAGCACATTTGAGGAAAAACGGATGAAATATGCAAACAAAACTATACACGCCAAAGTTCACTTCTCAGGTTATTATCAGCATTAGTGGTATCCAGTGTCTCCTGACTATTGAGAACATCTTTTTATGGTTTATTCCAGAAACTCAGCCTTGCGTGATACATTCTTGCAAGGTTCTTTGCATAAAATCACATGTAAAAAGTAAAAACCACAATGAATACAGTGAGACGTTTACTTACAAACATACATGACACACTCACGCTCATAACAGGTGTTAATCCTGCCAGCCTCAGGTACGTGCATGGTGACAACCTTCTCACACCGAACTTGAGAGCTCTGGCGGATCCAGGCTACACCGGGTTGTCACACAGGATATACTTACTTACACACACACACACACATTCTGCTTCTTCTCTTCACTTTTCCCAGTCTGTCTTTTGAACGGAGACACCACAGGAAAAGGAAGGAACAGGAGAGTGAGGGAGCGAAGATGAGAGAGTCTTCACAGACATCGACTCCAGCAGCGACAACAGCAGTATCACACCGTGTGTTTGGGTGTTTCTGCGAGCGTCTGCGAATGTGTGTGTGTGCCCGGGCGCGTGTGCTAGGTGTGTTTCACAGGATTGCCAACACATCTCCTCGCAGCGAGAGCCCTATAGGAACAGAGACATCTGTGGAGTGAAAGGACGCCAGCTTGCATGGCCGTCTCTGGAGAAAGGAGAGGATAGGAGGAGAGGAGGAGGAGAGGAAGAGGAAGAGGAAGAGGAACGGGCAGGAGGATGGAGGACAGTCGGTAGAAGCTCCGAACCGTGTCTGTCAGCCGATAATTAGAAATGTCCTGTCTAGTTTACAAAGAGCTGAACACGTTTAATCTGAACACGTTGCTCAATCGAGTGGAGAGTCCTGAAGTAAAAAGAGTGAACATTTCTCTCGTCTTTCCAATTGCAAGACTGCCCTCGAAAATATTTCTGTCTGTTGTATTCAAAAACACACTTCCGGATGAATGTTTTTTCCGGGTTCTTTGATGTCGTAGTCCTGACATTGAATGAGCAGAGCAATAAATAAATGCAATTAAGCGGGGATTCACTTCTGAATTACATCTTTGAGAACATAAACCTTGGACATAAAAGCAACATAAAGCATACAAGTATCGGTCATGTCCGCCTGAATGATGAATTCATTTGAATAAGAGCTGCTCTATGATCAGTACAGAATGAAAAATACCGGAGTGAAAAAATTGTTTACAAGTACCCTCAGAGAATGTCAGCATATCAGCGAATAGATATTGGAGACGTTGGCCTTCTTCAGCAATTCATTCATAACCCCGCAGCAAGGGACTTCTGCTGCAAATGGAGTTGATGGCAATACAAGCAAATGTCCTCCTTGTGTGTACAAGCAAGTGCACTCAAGCAGATGTGCACCGCAGACCTTGGGAGTATGAGCCAGGGAACAGGACACAGGTGCACCTGCTCTCTGCTCTCGATGAAAGGTCAGCCAAATTCAAAGAGGGATGCGACCTTCCACGCGCTTGTGTGTAAGTGTGTGCGAGCCAGTCCAAAAAGCTGAAAGTGTGAGAGAGTTAAACTACAATGAATATGTGCAGGAAAAAAATCTACTAAACTCTGTTATTTTCAGAATTGGTGCTGCAATGTATTCCCTGCAGCTCATCTGTTTTCTGCAAATCTTCCTCAGACTTTTTTCTAAATAGCCATCATTGCCACACGTGGCTCCGTGGCGGTTGCCAAAGTGCATTTCCAGCGATCTGAGCAGGTATACAGGAGAAAACATGTGCAGCCGGACCAGTGCCAGAAGAGACAGAAGGTCCGCAATGATGTTTCACTACATAGATTATGCAGATACCACGGTCAGAACCAGGAACAGACAGAGAGAGAGAAACGGGGGAGAGGTAGAAACAGACAGAGACGAAGAGCAGGCGACAAACGGATACAGACGGAAAGAAAGGACAGAAATGGGAGCGAACACAGAGAAACGGAGCAAGTGTAAGCATGAGAGGGAGGACATGAGAGACAGAGAGAGGGAAGTGAAGCAGGGAGGGGTGTGTGCAGGCTACAGCTGGCAGAGGGATTCCCAGAGCCAACTGCCAGTGTAGAGGAGCTCCTTAACAACTTCACAGGACTCTCAGAAAGGAGCTTTAAAGTGGCCACATGGCCTGGCCAGCACAGCAGAGCAGAGCAGCAGGCTTTACTGGGGCTCTGCACACACACACACACACAGACACACACACACACACACACACACACATTCGTGCACAAGCATTCATACACACACAAGCTCAAAAAGACTCAGCCTGCCAGCTGCTGACAGGGACAAGAGTGTCCAGAGCGATAAATCTGTGAGCATGTGTGTGTGAGAGGAAAGGGGGGGGGGGGGGGAAGGTTTAGGCAAGAAATAGCAAAAGAGCAAAAAGCCTCTTCTAGCCTTACACACAGAAGTCAGTGGTACAGCCTCAGATTTGCATGAAAATGTGAAGTTAGCCATCAAAGCTGCTTGTTCAATATTTGCCACATTCGTACCTGCAAAATCTTTCATCTGCTCGTGAGCTGCCTCTTTGCACACAACAGAAATATACCCCTACAACTGCTGTCCTCCTCCTCCCTCTCCTCTGTACCTGCAGCACGCCTCCAGGAGTGAAAACATGTGGTACATGCTGTTCAGCAAAGCAGCTTTGCTTTTCGCCGTTTGATTCCTCCGATAACAGCAAGCAGCAGCTGATCATCAAATGGTTTCAACGAGTTAAGCCCTGTAATTTTGGAATCGCCGCCTGATCCTTTAAATGCCAGTGCTTGGTGCAAAGTAGAAATTGGTTCTTGGTTCTTTTTTTTTTGTTCCATTCATATGCTTGATTATCATTATCCCTCTTTTGAGGCTGAACTTTGAGGAAGGGATGGAGGGGGTTGAAAGACAACAGAGGAAAGGGGAGGAGGCCAGTGGATGAGATGCCATCACACACCCTAACTCTGTGTGTGGTGGGACATATCTCCCTCTCTTGCTTTCTCTTTCTTGCTTTCTCTTTCTCAAACCTCCACTGGACGCTTGTCTGTCCGGATCAGTAAAGTATGTTCTCCCGGGGGTTGTTCAGCGACAAAGGTTTTTCAGTCGGGATCGCGGTCTTTCCTTTTTTTCCCACCATCACTATGCTAGACCACCGCTACACTAATGGTGGGGCATTAGCATTTCAAGGAGCCTCCATTAAGGAGGGCAAGAAAAGCTGCTCTCAGCGGGGGGAAATCCATTTTGTCCCAGGCTCCAACATCTGCTGCAGCCGTCCCAGCCAGAAGGACGCTCGGATAAAGCCGGAGAGCCCTCTGATTTACTGTAATGACAGACAGACAGATAGACAGGCAGAACGGATGACCATATGCGGAAGCGAGGGAGAAAAGGGAAAAGACAAAAACAACTTCTGTCTCACTGTCTGTCATTTTCTGGTGCTTCCTATATGTGCATGTGGCGGTGGTGGTGGTGAGGATGGGGGTCATGCGAAAGGCAGGTTGCCCGATGGGTGAAATCCTTTACACCCAAAGTGTAAAAGATGCAAAATAGTGTGCAAAATAAAAAAAAACTACATCTGAGACACAGAATATCATAGTATCATAGAAAAAGTAATATAATAAGAGCTGAAGAGCAGTGGTGAGAAGACATCTGTGGTCATAATGAGAGACACTCACAGGCTGGCAGGCTGTTTGTCATCTGTTCCCACATTATGACTAAAAGACCTGAACCAAAAAAGAAGACGACAAGTCAAAGAGAGTAGCAGAGAGGCAGACGGACCGAGAGACGCAGGGCCTTGATCCCGCCCCATCTGTCCTGCTTCTCGCAGCTCTCTCTATCTGCTTCATCCCTCCCGCTCCAGTGGTCTGCTGTTTGCTTTGGTCTAAACCTGCTAAGTCCCTCACCGTCCTAAAGCCTGAACAGCACGGAGGTGAGCTGAATCACACCCGGGCCACCTGCGAGTCAAAGCTTTTAGCAGACGGATGGACAGATACGCACACACAGAGCGACAACGCCGGCTCAAACTTGAGGTCAAAACAAGTAGAGAAAGTGTTTGTTTTTGAGTATGTTGCAATTTTATGAACTTTTCCCCGCCCAAATAGAGCGTTTGTGATATTTGTATGTTGGTCTACGTAGAGCGCGCTTGGTAGTTCTCACGGATGAACACTGCAGCCATAGTCGCAGACACTTGACAACCTCCGGTTTCCTGTGACACAACACAACACCACTGTGATGGATAATGACCGTTGCCACGCACCAAAACAAAAAACTCACACCAGCTGATAAACACTGTATTTCTTGGTTTCACAGCAGCATATCTGACTGTTTGGCCAGATAAGTCATACAAATTAATGTGTCTCTGCTGTGTATCATCTTTTAGGAGTGAAGATACAGATACAAAGTGTCTGCTGGAGTTTGAACAGATGGAGCGCCTCTTCTGGAAAAGGCTTTGAAAGAGTTTTCTCCCAAAAAGAAAGCACATCAGATTAGGTCAGTTTTAACAAGCCATTTATTCTCATAATCAATCATAAAAGCTTGCTTTCATTTAGAGACAGAACAATACCCGCTGCTAGAGGCAGTTTCACATCAAAATGGGTGAAAATATGTTGAAGGTATTACTTGACCTACAACTATTTGATACGTATTGGAAACAACTGAAATTATCTGCTAATAAGCTTTTGGGAAATATTGTTTTTTGTTGTTCTAGGGGAAATAAACATGACATGTTCCCAGTACACACATACAAACACACACTCATACAAGCTGTGGGATCAAGTCTGTCAAGGAAAAGCGGGGTGATGATGTCATCAAGCCAAGCCGGTGCATCACATCTGTGACTGACCCGGTGATGTCGCCTGCAGTGATCACCTGCTGCTTTCACCACAAGAGAGCCATTACATGTTAGAAGGGTGTTTAGAGCATGCATACACACAGACACACACACAGATACACACACACACACACACACACAGCAGCTGGTATGCAACTTCAAATGGACAAAACAATAAAACTTGGAACATCAAAATGTATTGGATGGTACAGAAACCTGTTAAATTTGGAAAGAGGTCACTCTGTCTGTCTGTCTGTCTGTCTGTCTGTTGGTCGGTCGGTCTCTGGCACCACCCAGTCTCGGTTGCGATGCCACAGCTCTTACGCAGCACCAGCCCGACTGATGCCTTTTACTCCTCTGTGTGGTCCAGATGCAAGTCATCCAGGCCACTTGCTTCACTGTTTACTAGTGGGTTACTTATTTTACACACACACACACACACACACACACACACACACACACACACACACACACACACGTCATTTACCACTCTTTCTCCGTAGGTCTGGTTCTGAGCTCCATCGCTCCTAACAATTATCTTTGGCGTTAGCTCACAGATCGGGCACCTCCGAGTCTGTGGGTATTATAGATGAGGCACATACTGGCCTTGAGATGTGTTTACAGAACTGGGAGTAAACTGCGTGCGTGCGTGTGTGCGTGCGTGCGTGCGTGCGTGCGTGCGTGCGTGCGTGCGTGCGTGTGCTTGTGTGAGAAAGAAAGTGCATAAGAAGTAAGAGCAGAAGGCTAGCTTGTAGTGTGCTACAGTCAGCAACACTTAAAAAGGAAGGCTTGTAGTGCTCTTCCCACTACCGGATCATGTCCAGTGTCTACACACAAAGACACAAGGTACACACACACACACACACACACACACACACACACACATACACAGAGCCAGATGGACAGCAGTGCTAAGGCTTAGTTTAATGACAAAAGGACCCTCAATCTGGACATAGATTTATCACTCAAAAGTCCATCTGCGAGAAGTTTGGACTGAAAACACAACTGCTCAATCTCCCATCCTTCCTCGACTTGTGTTTGAGCAACTTAACAACTCTCTGTAGTGCAGACCACACTCACACGCTTTCAAACGCACGCTGCGTCCCATACCTCCCCTGCATCTGTAACAAATCTGAATGATACATGTTTGAAGACGGGCTGGTTGGAGACAACTCAGACTCTCAGCCTGGTGGCGATATCATAGAGGAATGCAACCACAGGCTTTTATTTCCTGGGTTTTACTGGTGTCCAGGGGCCTGGCAGCATGTGGGGTGGGGTGAGGGGAAGCTAGGAGGCAGATAGACAAGAAGAGTGACAGCACGGAGATAGACTAGCTACCTATTTATAGCCGGGCCATCTGCAGAGCTCCCTCTTGTCTTTGGTCATCCTGTTCACAAAGGCTTGGAGGCAGATTCCAGCAGCCCAGCGCCCAGCCGCTCCATTCACTATTCATTCCAGAGCCGGTAGCACCATATGGATCCGGCCCCACTGCTGGGCCCTGGCCGGCCTGTTTCTCCCTCTCTATCTCTCTCTCTTCAGATTGACGTGGTAATGAAGCCTGGGTGGCTTGCAAAGCACTCTCCTTTCTTTTTTCCCCTCTTTCTCCCTGTGTCTTTCCCCTTTTCTCTCTCAAAGACTGGCTTGAGCATGACTGGACTACCCCTCCTCCTCCTACCCTCCTGTTCTCTTCCTATTACTCTCCCTCCTCCTCCTCCTCCTCTTGCTGTGCTCTCCTTCTGTCTTTCTTTACCAGGGGCCCAGACACTCCTCTCCTCCCTTTACCCACTCTCAGACATTCAAATGATCTCATTTCATTCCCTGACACCTGTGAGGAGCTAATGTGACCTTAACTGGCCAAGATGTTGTGTTACCAGTCTCACTGTGCACATCCCCATCAACACAGATACAATATTACATATGTATATTGAAGCAGCAATCAGTCAAAATGACATTTTTTAAATTAATCATCCACGTCACATGTCACAAAGATTGGATACTCCCAGAGCACATCCTCTTTTTTCAGCTCACATCCCCTTTCCAGCTTGACCAGTTCACTTGAATGAGGCCAAACTGGCAATAAAGCGGAAATGGAATCAGAGAAGGGGATCCCACACAAGGAAACTGTTAATGATGCTACAAAGCGCAGCCCCTTGGGGGAAGTAAGAGGACTGTGAAACTAAACCCAAACCAGGCTTCTGTCAGCCTCCCTCTGTCCCACATGGTTCTTTAGTCCACTGACTATTTTCATTTGGAAAAATGGCATTTTAATTAAGCCCTGATAGTTGTGGTGCTTTAAACTGATGCTCCCCAGGAAGCAGGCTGTCATGAATTTGAGAGTCAAAGTCATCTGTCTATCAGATGAAAAAGGGTTAAAGGTTGAAACTGACTACAGTTTTTAAAACTGGCAGACAACAATGAACGAGTCTGATAATATTCTACATTGTTTCCTTATTGCCAACCAATTGCATAAAAAAGCATTGTCAAAATATAGTTTGAGCTTAAAGCTTATTCCACTGCGCCATATACCTCCACTGTTGTCCAAAATCCAATTAATGGGGCATATAGTTGCACTGGTTGGTGTGTTCCTTTATTATGATGAACATGAGCAATGTATTTTATTCTGAGCCGACCTCACATGCTGCTGTACTCACAATAAATCCCAATTAAAAGAACCCAACAAATGCATATTCTGTTTGAGTAATGTTTGCTTAAAAAACAACAGCACCAAGCTTGCTTTTAGAGATTAACATCTTCATTAGGAACCAACGGGCTGTGGAAGTCGGAGAGTAATGAGAGATGAACTAATGCATTGGTGTTGGTCTTTTTATGAGATTTGTTGACAATAACTCAAATATACAATAATAACAGATGTGATTGAAAAATGAATGCATCTATGTTTTTTTTCACCGGTGTTAAAATAACTATATTTTAGTGAAAAGCAAATAAACAATTGCACTAACAAAACAATGAAATCCTATAGAAGAAGAAAAATAAGCCCAGTTGTAACCAATATGTCTACACAGCTTTTGACCTGCAATCCACCAAACCTATGCATACTGGGACCTCACTCTGCAATACAAGGACAATATTAAACTGTATTATTACTATTAATCAAAATGTGTATTTTATTGTCACATCAGTTCTTCCATGATAACACAACCTGTCTTATCTCGTCTTCACTCATGTTTCCAGACCCATGAGACCTATTAAGATCTGATTCATTCCTTTTGAGAGGAAAAGTGAGAACACATGACCAGAGCTTGCAACATAAACCCAAGTTGAAGACGAGTAGCCTTCTGCTTCTTAATCAACACACACCTCTATTCTCCCCTCGTCTTGCTCCAGGAATCATGTCAAAATCCTCTTAACTAAATATGCAAAGTCTATTTAGTCCATTAGACCTCTTTTTAAAATGTAATGAGACCCGTAACTCTGATAAACAAAACTTGGCTTTTGTTTCAATCCCACCTCCCCAAGCAGAATGATGCCTGCGTATTTATCAAACTCTGCCAGCTCCAAGAGTTTCACCTGCTAATTGCAGAGGGAGAGGAAAAATAACCGCCGCCGTGTGTATTTCTTGTGGTCATATTGTTAGAAGATAGATAACAATGAAAATGCATTAGCAGTCGTAGGTATAATTTCACAGTTGTAGTGTGGCCTTCACCTTGGGATCTGTGGAGCCCGGGGCCTAGGCCAGCCTAGTTAACCATGCATGCTGTGTTGGGCCTAACCTAATTAGGTGCCATCCCAATGTCAACACTGCTGCGTTCAGGGCCTGATAAAAGACAAGCCTTTTCCTCCTCTCCCCACACTGGGAGAGGGCTACAAAGAGCCGGGTTAGAGAGACCCTACCATCTGCAAGCTCTCTGTGTGTATTGGTATTTGTGTGTGTGTCTGTGTGTGATGCACGCATGTTGTCATTTTGCTATCAACTTTCAAACATTTGCTACGAAATGTAAGAAATAAGGCATCTGCCGGTTCTGTGACTAACTTCATCACCGTAGCAGGAAACTGGCGGCGATGATTGAATCCAACGTATAGATGCTTCTGAGAAAAGACACCATCATACTACCTAACATAATCACCTCCATCTTACTCACAGTCGCTAATGTACTTCATGCGGTACATACATCCACATACAGCTGTGTCTCTTTCAGTGTGGATTTCATGCCTGTGTATTCTGTGAATCCACTCCCACTTCAAGTCTATGTGCACTCTAATTTCATAGCAATGGGTTTCATTATTTTTTATTTTACCTCGCATCCTCAGCGTCGTTAAAGCAAACAAATATTACAGAGATCCCAATTAGGACCGATCAAATATGGCTCCTCGAGCACGGAGGCCCACGCGCACACAAACACACACAGTGTTGCCTTTTTAATATGTCGTCAAAACCATCCACTAATTCCATTTATATGGATAAAACACTCTCACAAATAGATTACCTGCTACATACGATCCCCTCTTTCACTGTGAAATTGTGGCACGGCGCCACATCCTCCCACTGCTTCATAGTCCATTAAAATACAGATGAGAGTGTTTTACAGCCCGGGCCAACAGCAACGCCTCCCAGCTAATCCACCAACAAACACAAACATCAGATGAATTATCTGTAATGGAGAGGACTCTGTTCTGGCACCGCTGACGGAGAAATGAAACAAAACATGAGTTTATTTTGGTAAATATTTGGATTTCGTTTTGAATCTGCTATTCATGTACGTAATTAGCTGGCAAATATAGATCTGTATAGAAATCCTTGATTTTCCATCAAGAGGGTGTTGGTGTCTTTAGGTGCGCTTCCAGCAGTTCTTTTCAGAACTGCTTTATGGGTAAACTAGATATGAGGAGAAAGTTTCTTTGCTTTCAGCCTTTGAAGAGTTTGTCAACTTCAGCTTCTAAAAATGCACTTTAAGAAGAGAATTCCTCCATCCATCCATCTATCCGTGGCCAGCAGCACACTTGACAGTTTCACTGGCTCAGGAGCCAAGCAGACAATGCTGCTCTGACAAGCGAATCTCTCCCGTGTCGGAATCTCATCTACTTAAAGCACTATTTATTCAGCACACATCCTTTTAATGCTGAATCTTGGCAACAGCGCATGAAATCCAGCACCTTAATTCCATTAGCTTGTTACTCCAATAAATCCCAATAATCTAAAGCTAACTGCAACACATACACAGACCCTGGAAATACACGAGCCATGGCTGCTCCCTCTGGGGCATTTTTAATAACACTAATAGCCTTTAAAGGTTGATTCATTCAACTGATATCAAAGTAAATGGCCACATTAACCTGTGTTGGCTGGGACTAACTGTAGTGGAGCTTGTCATAGCGGTAAGTAGAATCTGGTGGCAATATGAAGCACAGCAGGTTTTGAGGATTTAATATAATTACATCACAAAGATTTAAAGATGCCACAGCTGAAGAAAGTTGTTATTCAAATGCTTTTCTCTCCCACTGCTGCTTAGTTTCCCACCATCCTGAATGAACCACCTTTATGCTTGATCATAGTCCACACAGAGGACTGAAGCTATTGTTGATAACAGACTGAAGCTTCTCTTAAAATGGGGCTTAGCAAGTGCCGTTCAAAGACTCTGCTCTTCATTTCAAAAGTGACTCAGCTTTTGTTAGTCAGAGTGTGGAGAGGGTCCTTTAAGACCCAGATGCCCTTGGTGGGAAGGAGCAGATAAAAACAGGTAAAAGTGAGAGCGGCAGAAAAGAAATAGAGACAAAGAAAAAACAGAGAGAGACGGCGCGAGACAGATAAAGGAAAGAGAAAGGGATATTAAAAGCATACCAAAAGAGAAAGGCAGGAGAAAGTCTGCGCTGGTAGGTCTGATCCTACTGAGCCGATGAGATGGGTGGAGGGTGAGGAGGGGTGAGAGATAAGAGCCAAAGAGGATTAGGGCCGTGAGAACCTTTGTTGTTGTGATCAGTTAAAAGCACTGGCTCTCAATGATCCACCTGACCACTTCAACATGCTTACAGCGGCAAATCTGCATGTGAGGGCCGACAAGACATCTTCAGCTGCAGCTCTTTGAAACACGGGGCCCCGCGCACGGCCACTTCTGCAGCAACCAGGGAACATGTATTGAAAAGTCTCTCCAAAGTCTGGAAATGAATGTGTGACTGGAGAAAAGCTCATTAAATAATGTGCTCATCATTTTTCTGCAATTACCCATATGTCTTCGGAGAATTATTAACTATAGTGGAGTCCAACTTCATAAAAGGTACAACAGTATCAACAGCTAACTGCATCATGCATTGCTCAGGCATCGTAACATACCAGTTAAGACTATTGTCAACGATAAAAAGTTGCCAAACTAGCCCACATAGCCCCCTGCCTGTGCCAGTGAGGAGATGTCCTACGTGTTTTTTATGTGAATTTAAGGAGGGTCTTTTCTTTTTTTTTTTAACTAAAAACAGCTTCCTGCTGTGAACAAACTGACATAACGAGAGCGAACCAAAACAATAAAGTCGAAGGCCGTAAAACCAGAACAGTGAGTTAAGACACTCTAAGACACTCTAAGACACTCTGTCAAGCCGAGTGACACTGTGGGGTTAGAAGACAGTGATCTAGGGCTGTGTCACTACGAGTGGCCCCTTTTGTTTACACAAAGTCATTTGTTCCATTGTTTACATGAAAATATTGCAGTTTTAAATTGGACATTCATTTACCATTATAAATAAAGGATTCAGTAATTCAGTCATGCAGTAATTCCCTTCCAGAATTGTACCCCTGGCAGCGTGGCGAAGGCATTGAAACAGGGTTATGACCTTTATACTGGAAAATAAAATAGTAATATCTTTTTTTATTGGTCCATAAAATCCTGTGAGGTTTCCTGGAAAGATTCATGTGATATGGTACTAATTAAAGGAGAAATAGAGACACAATTATTTGACAGTTGTTTGAATTTAAGTTTAGTTGTGTTGACTTCCAAGTCAACACAACTTGATATCCAAGAGAACTTATAGGCCTACTCACTTTATTTCCAACGTTTCAGGACTCTCGGCCTTCTTCCCACTGGAGGCAAGTGGTTATTTGCTCGTCAATATATTCTGTTTTTCATGAGCACTTTAACACAGAACGATATTACATGTCTCATCTGCGAATACTTTGCACTTTTGGGTTATTTATTCATCACTCCACCGGTGTGTAAAGGCCATAGACATTGCAATTAAATGCATTCTGGTGAGCAAGAACTTTGTAGACTTCCCATGAAAGACTGTTTCACTTAAATACAATTTACATAATATGATTAGATAATATTATGAAAGAAGATATTTGAAACTATATTTTTCGGTGTTTGGCAGTGCCCTAGGAGGTCTTTGACTTATGACTTCAGTATTTCTAAAATCCTGGCTACGGCCCTGTCCTATATCTCTTTAGAATTGCCGTCATGGTGAATTATAGTGAATGAGAGATGGACTGTTGAAAATCTGGACTTGCTGGTGCACTACATTTTTCACACTCGCTCTGTAAACAATAAATAATGCTTCAACGACAGTGGAAAGCATCTTGGCAGTTATGGTGTTAAACTGTTGGCTTAGAATAGAATAGATTGAAGTGTGTTTCGAGCATTTTGGCGTGTTCATGTGGATGGAAGATTTCTGCTAAATGATCAGAAAATGCGTGTGGGATTTTGACTCTGTATTCGTAAGTATAGACACTTCTTTAGTATGAACATGTGTATTTTAACCCACACAAGCAGAAAAAGAAACTGAAGCTTCTTCTGTCATGTAATCATGTTCAAAGCTCTCTCGAGGAGTTACAAATGTGTACATGGCTTTTCCAGCACCCATATTACATGAGAATACATTTGTTACAGCAGCACCTATAGTAGCTCATAGCCTACCGGTGCAACCTTTCTCCAAACATCAGACACATGATTTACCTCAGTGGAAACAACACAAGCATGGTCGCTGGCATAAGACAGAGCAATGAATCAGACACGACTGACCTGTTCTCTGTTTTCACAGAAAGAACCGTGTTTCTTACATTAACTCTCTTCCCTCTGTGCTGTATAAATAGATAAAGATTGAGTAAGAGCGAGATGACTGTGGTCAGAGGACTTTGAGTTATAAGGAAGTGGGCTCTGCTGCAGTAAAGAGATACAGCAGAAGGAAACCGAGTTATGCGGAGGTGGAGAGTTCAGTCCTAAATGTCCCGCTCTGTTCTGTCTGCGCGGGTTGGAGAGGGTCACAATAGTGGATCATGATATACCTCCGGAGCCGACGCTTGCACCGGCTCTATGTAATTTTGTAAGTGCTTACTAAGAGGAGATTATGCATCACTTAATAGAAACGGGGTGCACCGCACTGTATCGCCGAATATTTACACCCAGTAACTGCCAGGTGTAGCCGCTGCTGAGCTCATGTAACGAGCTATCGGACCAAATTAACGTCAGCTTACTTACATATCACCCGTTTAGAGAGGAGTGAAAGAGGTCAGATGGTATATGGTTGACACATCTGACCTGACAATGATGTGAACCTTTCACATTCCACTAAGAAAGACACAAATATACTTGGAAAAAGAAAATGGTTGTTCCCCTCAACGTTGGCCTGAGTGACCTAGGCTAGGTTAGCATAAATGGATATTTCCCAACTTCAAAGTGAAAAACACATCTCGATGTAAGGTGATATAAATAAAATAAAGTTACTGCATACCTCTAGGATTATCTGTTACGGTAAATATATCATTTGGATCCTAAAACTGTCATTTGTGCATGTCGTGCTGCTGCTCATGATGCTAAAGAGGCCTGTTTGCTACATGCTCAAGGAATCAACTGCCACTACAGTAAATAGGCTCCAGTAGCATATGTCATATTTATGATGGCTGGTGAAGTAATCTCAGCTCAAGGTCCATGTAACTGCTGTTACCGCAATTTTAAATCATATCACATGATTTTAAAATGTTCCAGAACAGCTACTAGCAAGATTGTTTCGTTCACTACATGGTTCAAAGGTCAAGGACGAACTTTCAATTGCAACATATTTACAATGATTTTAATGACTCACTCTTTTCTTTTGTCTTTTACGCAAAGATAATAAAAGCCGACATTTACGTGGGGGAAGTTCCCTGAAATGAAACCTCAGGGCGGACAGTTCGACGCACACCATCTTCAAGACATAAAACCATGTCGCCACAGAATCCAAGAAGTCCCAGGCCAAGGTGGTATCAGAAGCCAGTTTCAGGTCTCATAGACATTCTCAATTCCCCTTGGAATAGAGGAACCTGACCGTCTGCACCCTGGGATTGAAATGACACCAACATCGTCCATTTGCTCACTGACACATCTGTAAGAGGCCCAGTGAAATAACATTATGTTGCTACTGCACCTGTCACGTCCCAGTAACTCCGTGGTTATTAATACCAAATAATAATGTTGATCATTTTCCGCAGCATAACTCTGTGACAGAAAACACACCTTTGTTCGTTCTCCCTGCTGCATCAAAAAGAAAGAAGGAAAATCAGATTTCAACAATCATCCTCTGACAGTGTGTTCGACGAGGAACCACACTGTCGTACTCCCCGTGTGAAAGTGGAGATATGCAGATATCTGATTACTGGGGTACAGACTGCTTGCTGCAGTGACAGCTGTGCCGCCGTGATAGGTGGGCGACACAGCAATGTTAGCGTGTGATTGTATGCCAACGGGCAATATTGCCCAAAAGTTAAACTGCAGCCAACTTTTCCACACTGCCAACTGGTTGGTGGTTGTCGCGCTGGCCAAAAGATCTGAGTGGCTCTAACTGAGAAAAAAAAGTCAATTTTCAACAACTTCGGATGACAAGTTGCTGGAGTTGACGCCACTTCCGTTGCGAAGAATGGCATTATATATATATATATATATATATATATATATATATATATATATATATATATATATATATATTTCCATGGCTCAGCTGTGCACCTCCATACTCTACCTCCTGTCTCATCTCCTGCAACCAGCTGTGTGTTGTGGAGGAGTGGTGTGTGCGGAGCAGAGGAGGGCCGGCCTCCAGGGAGGCGTGGAGTGGTCGCTCCACGACCAGCCTGGAAGGCACTCGGGCAACCATGGTGCCTTTGTCTCCCAGTCCAATCTGGCCACCTCATCTCTCCCATCCATCCATCTCTCCCGACGCTTCCTGCCTACCCGTGTGCCTGCTGCAGCCTCTCACGTTACAATAGAGCCAGGCCTCGATGGCTGTTGCTCAGAGAGCAGAGAGAGTCCCATCTGGACCACAGGAGAGACGGCAGAGAGGCGGGAGGTGGACAGGGACAGACCAGATGTATTTTAGTGAAGGCCAGAGACTGATTGAATCACAGCTTCTTTCTTCCTTGATGCAGTAGCTTTCATTTTCACAAAGAAAAGGGCACTCTCCAAATGGACGAACACATGCTGAATCTGGGACTGCATGTGTTTTGAGAGAGCTTTAAATGATCAGAAATGTGTCCAGTAACAAATCTGTGCTTCACTTTTTAACGAAAATGTAGTTATGAATGTTGACTGACTGGTGAATTCAGTTTACGCAACTTTTTTACTTATATTCTTTGTGACTGTGTTCGAGCTGAAATGTGTATAGTCAAATAATAAGTGGATGAACATAAAATAGATGATCGGTTTATTTGTTGGAAACATTCTCTGGTTACAGCTTCTCAAATATGAGGATTTGCTACAGTACTTGTTTGTAATATGTGAATATGATAGTGAACTAAATATCTTTGGATTTTGGAGTATTGGTTGGATAAAACCAGGACTCTGAGGTTGATGGGAAATTATGGCTTTTTATACTATTCTATGACATTTTATAGATATACATTACCTGATTAATAACAAAAAACTGATTAGATCACAAAGATCCTCTTAGTTATGGCTCCATACTGCATTGCAAGACTTGCTGATGGTATTTTAGCTGCATGTTCATCCTGTGCAGATCACAGTTACGACGTCCCCCCCCCAACCCTTTTTGCATTTACTCCGGGTGACACCACATCACTGCGGTTTGGGGGTGTATAACAGCAGACCACGCCCCAAAGCTGCTCCAAGAGTCCCTGCGCCACTCTTTGATGTGTACACTCCTCCACGCGTCCGGCGCGTGGCACCCCGGCGGAGGAGAGGAAGCATCCAGACGGTTCCTCGGTGGGACGACGGGGAGTAAACCATCGAACGGCGGAACGCGGCTGTTGTTACTGGGAAGGACACGGACAGTGAAACAAGCTGCATTTGAATGTAGGCTGGTTTGTGTAAAAGAAGGCGGCTTGTACAGTCAGGGTATAAAAGGTTTAAATCAGTAAGTTTAACTTGGATAAAAAATAACTCGACTGTTCACACAAGGACTTACGATGCAGATTTCGCAACTCTGCACTTCAATTCGACTTCATCTCACGATTAAGGTGTTTTTATGTTTGTTTGTTTCCCCGTGCGGTTAGTCCTAGTGTCTCACCTTTACTACTCGCATTATGTTATTCGTGTTGCGCCTTGACCCCAGCAGGTTTAGGCGCATGGGCAATAAGTCTTATTTTAACATCCTCCACTGTGTCCGGACGTAAGGACAGGTCGGACAAAAAAAAAAAAGTTCGTTTCTTTGTGTGTGTGCCAGAAAGATAATTGTGCCATTAAAGAAAATCTGGCAAATCAGTTGGAATCAGCCAATATTTACAGGACGAAGTGAGTGCAGCTGCAGGGCGGAGGATCAACAAGTGGACCGGAGCGCAGACAGACCGACGCCGGGCTGCAGCGCACCGCGGCCGGCTGGCGGCTCCGCTTTGTTGTCTAAACCTTATCTCCTGAACCCAAACTAATAGGGTGGTGACCGCTGGGAGGAGAAGGGGGATATGGAGGCTTGTGTTTGTTCGCTGCGACTGAGGACTTGGAGGGGCAAAAGAAACTTTCGGGAGACTTGGGACAAAGTTTGGCTCGCCCCTGAAGTTTTCAAGGCACGTGAATAAATTCACTTGGCCATTCGTGAACTTTGACAGCTTTATACAGGGTCGCGTTTAGCTGAGGTTGCTCATCATAATGAAACATCTGGAAACAGCTGCAGTTTTAATCTACACAATGTCGAGACCGAGTCCTCCCTGAATCAATACGTTGAGAAAAAAACCAGTACATTCAGCTTCACAATGCAAGCAACGTTCTTGGAGCCACATTTTTGCTATAAGCCAATTGTTCTTTTTCTATACATTCTCAAACAAAAACAATCTTTTTGTAACTTATTTTCCTAAGTTAGACCGAGGCTATTAATCAAATATGTATTTCTTCCACATTCCACTACAAAGACTTTCTCAAACCCAAACTGACAGACTGGGTTAAAGACAAGTGGATTTGAATGGTTTCATTTCAGAAAACAAAAAGAAGATGTAACTAATGTGGCACATTACAAGTAGAACTAAAGATGTGGCTATACACGTAATAAAAGTAAGGAATTGGTGGCTTTCAGATGTGGCAGAAGTATCCAGACCATTTAGCAGTACTTTAATGAATAAAGACTCAATTACAAGTAAAAGTCCTACATTAAATCCATGGATTGTAATTACTGATGCATCAAGGCATAAGTAGCATTGTACTGTGACAAATGTGAGGTGGAGCTTATTTTAACAAGTGAAGGCTATATTGTTGGGTATATGAGATCATCATACTTTATGAGCAATCTATGAAGGACTATAGGAACTTTACCCAGCCAACATATAATGAGGTAGAAGTAGCCCCTTATTTTTATATTAACAAGGCTTGAATGAAGTCTACTCTGTGAAATACAAGTATCAAACATATAGCTATAGTAAACCACCGAAGAAGAACCCTATCCCGTCCCGAGACTTGCCCCCCCCCCCCCCCCCCCCCTTCCCCGTCGATCAGCTGACAACCTGCACTTCTGATTGACAACCCCGAAACCCCGTCTCCATGGAAACCGCCTCGGTGGCGCCGCGAGGGCTGGCTGGAGGGCTGCTGTGAATGGGGTGACGTCACGGCGCCGGCGCCAGAGAGTCTGCTCCAAAGACAAGAGCGAGAGGGGAGGAGAGAAGGAGAGAAGGAGGAAAAGAGAGACGGGGAAGAGGAGGAGAGGCGGCGGCTGGAGGCTCGCTCGGCTCGACACCGACGAGCTCATCACCTGCCTGTCAGGCATCAGTCAGAGGCGCGGTGCGACATGTCCTCAGCTGTGGGGACGAAAGGAAGCCGGGGAGGAAATGGAAACATCCTATTGCGCCAGATGTGGACCCAGACTGCAGGAGGTCATGGTTATATTAGAAATTCATAAGAAACCGGATCGCCAGACAGCTGAAGGAGAAGCTGTCCGTGTCGCGTAAAAACCAACACAGATGGTGTTTTGATGGATTTTGAAAAAATATTGCAAAACATGCGACGAGGACGCACAATCATCATCGTATAGATTATTGTAGACTTCACCTCCTCTGCTCGCCAGAATCCCGGGAAGAACAGCTCGCGTGTGCTTTCTAGACCGATCTGTGCACTCAAAACTGCGTCTCCTTTTGACCATTAGGATTACTTGGCTTTAAGAATGTCCTTGTTTATGTCTTTTAGAAGAATTGCTCAGCAAAAATAAATACATTAAAAATAAACCCAAACCATCAAAATGAATCTTTTCCTCTCGTCTCCTCTATTCTCTCTCCATCCCTACTTTTAACAGTGACCCTCCCACACCCCTCTTTGCCTCTTTAGAAATACATTGATTTTTATTTATTTATTATTTTTATCAAGGTAATGCAACGCAAGATTCGAACACATCACAAACGTCCACAACTGCCCCCGGGGGCAATTAGTTAGTGCGGCATCACCCCCCCCCCCCCCCCCCCCCCCCACACACACACACACACACACACACACACGCACACACACACACACCAACCTCCAGCTGAAAAGTGAAGCGTGTAATTCCTACAAACAAATGGCTCATTCAGAAAACATTAAAGTGTCAATAGTAGTTAATCCCCTCCTCACGTGCTGGGATATGAAAGCCACATTGTAGGCCGTGACTAAATGAACTTTGACACACAACATACTCAGGTGACAATCAACACTGAAGTGCACGGGACCATAACTGATGCATTTAGATATGCTCAGCCACTTAAAAACCATGTGAGTTTACATGCTGCGCTGGTAAAACTGACGGAGATTTGGAGTACAGACAAATCCTTAAATTATCGAGCCTTTATATATATATATATATATATATATATATATATATATATATATATATATATATATATATATATATATATATTGATTTATAAGGCTGGACTGTGATGTGAACAACAATGCATTATAGTTGTCTGATAATTTAATTATTTCTTTGATAGGTTGTGTGCTCACCATCCACATTTGGACCGATCACACCTAACACACCCCACTGTTGTAAATCGGAGACACTGCTGCTCCCGGTGAATGAAATATAGAAAATATTGTGGTGAGTCAAATGACTAAATTCTGTGTATTTGGTTGAAGTTTTACCACAACGCTCATGCAGAAATACACAAAACAAATATCCGTCTTATCGCTGCTCTGACTGGTTCCCCGGTGGAAGCTGTTTCATTTCACCCTCAGTCTCAGAAAGCTGCCTTCACACCGGCCCGGGCTGGAGGGAATTAAGAATCATCAGGCGCGCCTCGTCCTGTCATCACTGGTCCACACCTCCAACTATGCACTTGTCAACTAAATGTAGGAATGAGTGATCGTGAGTTATCAGACATAAACTCGTGCTTTGTCCTTCGTGGATCAAAACCATTTTTATTCTGAATCGGAATATTATTTTCCAAATATATTTCTGCATCACAGAAATACTCGATTTCAATGGTGTAGGCACAGGTATTGGCGCGTACTCACACCTTGCCCATAGCCAATTGACAGCCATGCGAATCATTAATTTTCTTGATCAGAAACAGGTAAGGGCTTAATTTTCCAAATTGCCCACCGGAGCTGCTGAAGCGCCCTCTGGGTTCCGCCTCCAACATGCGTTGCCACCGGTAACGCGACGGCGGAGGGGCGGGATCTGAGCGCGAAGAGTCAATGGTAGAGCTAAACGCCGTTGAGTGACACAGTCTCCTTGACCAATCAGAGCGTTTGACCCGCCTGCGTCGCATGCCCTGCCTGCTGCCTATATAAACCACACTGACAGCTTGGACCGCTAGTCTGATCGCCGATCGTCTGGCAAAAACAGGACCTTAAAGAAGCAAGAATATCGACACACACAACCCCTCTCGCCTAACTTAACACTGACAAAATGAAAGCAATAAGCCCAGTGCGGTCCTTCCGGAAAAACAACGCGAATATATCAGAGCACTCCTTGGGAATCTCTCGGAGCAAGACCCCGGTGGATGACCCGCTCAGCCTGCTTTACAACATGAACGACTGCTACTCCAAGCTGAAGGAGCTGGTGCCTAGCATCCCCCAGAACAAGAACGTCAGCAAGATGGAAATCCTGCAGCATGTAATCGACTACATCCTGGACCTGCAGATCGCGCTGGACTCCAGTGTCGCACTCACCAGCCTGCATCACCCTGCGCGGCCGGGGCAGACTCCATCCAGGACCCCTCTGACCACCCTCAACACAGATATCAGCATCTTGTCATTACAGGTAAATTACACTGTACCTAAGCCAGGAGTCGTGATGTGGGGGAAACGATAGCCGTGTGTGTTGTGGAAGATGTATAGCCTGGTGGATTTTTTTTATTTATTTGTGCGCATAACCAGTGCGCCTTTGTAGCCTATGCGTAACTCGCACAAAATGGCTTGTTGAAAAAGAAAATGGCATGTTTTTTCTTCTTCTTCTTCTTCTTCTTTTGTACATAATGAGAGGAGGAAGAGCTTCGACCTATACATAGTGCTGTGTGCAACGCCAGACACTTCGATCGGATGCCGCGGAAACAATTAACATTCGGTCTGTTTGTTTGTTTGTTTTCAGTCCCCGGAGTTGCCATCAGAGCTGATGACAGATGACAGCCGGACTCTGCATCGTTAAAGCGGTAAGTAGGCTGTCCCCGTGTCTGCTGCTGCATTCTGTCCAGGGCTCTTAGGCTCCGCTACAGCCGGTCTCCCAGTCTGCTGGAGCAGAATGGGCTAGAATTACCATTTCCCAGTCCATTTGTTCCCTGCTAATGTGGTCGACGTCTCCCGTTGCTGTAATGGTCCCAATATGTTTTGCATGAGAATGCGCTGCATCGCCATCGTCTGTTATGACATGGAGCGGACAGTCGGCTTGACTTGAATCCAAACGTGATCATATATTAACATTTATAGCTGCAGAGCCGCATATCAAAACTGTAAGATCCCACCGCGGGGCTCCTTTTCTTTAGGACCGTCAACTCTCAGTAAGGTGAGAGTCCGATGAACCGAATCATTGTGTGACTCATCCACTTGGTCTTGAGACATTTGGCGTTGGAGTTTGGAGGAATGAAACGGGAGACATTGGCTCCAGGCTGCTCGTGTTACTGTATATAAGTAGCAGTCGTCAGGGTTGTATTATACCCTCTTGTGTCTATAATGAAGAGCATCTGCAACAGGAAAATAATGGCTGTTTGGATTACTGCTACTACGATGTCTGCACATAATTGGTACAAGAAGTGGGTAGGCGCCAGCTGAGCGGCAATTACGCTGATTCTTCCCCAGATTGTAGGCTGAAGTTGTACGAAAAGTGCGTGCGTGCGCGCGTCCCCCCCCCCCCCTCTTCTCTCTGTGTGTACATACATCTGGAGCGCAGGGTTTGCTTAGTATTTGGGAGTGTTTGGTTAAATGTTCAAAACTGCGGCTTCCTCCCTGGCGCCAGTCTGTCCGGATCTCTGCCCTGTTTGCATTTTCTAAACACGCCTCTCTTTCTCAATCTTTTGCAGGTGTTTGGTCAAGACGCAAAAAAAACACACACAGGACCTGGGGAGCAGGACTCTCTCTCCCCCACCCCACCCCACCCCACCCCACCCCCCCCACCCCCCACACACACACACACCACCCCACCCCTTCAACCTCTGTCCTCCAGGCCTGGATTTTTTGTTTTTCTTCCTTTTTTATGCTGACGCTGAAATCAAGAGACTTTTGCTTATTATGGGACAATCTAATGTGATGTGTTTTCTGTATGGACACTTCATTATTATTTAACTTAAGACTTTTTTTATTTTTTTTATTTGTGGTTCCTTTCTGGAAATGGAAGGCGCGCTATATTCCCGACAGTGGGAGGAAAAACGAGATTATTGTCACAAGGATTATTTCGCCCTCTCAGCTCCGTCCCCCTCCTTGTTGAAGTCTTCGCTTTTTTTGCGGAGGTGCGAACGTGAATAGAAAAGACAACTTGGTTAGTTACTGTAAAAAGTTTTGTCTCGTCTTGTCAGAATTGTTGGCACATGAAGGACTGGACATTGTTCAAAGTAAAAATGAAAGAATGAAACCTTGTGAACTCCTATCGGGAGTTTATCTTGTATAGTTGCAGGAATTTGAAACTTCTGCAAAAGTGTAATGTTGTACTTAATTATGCTGAAACTTTTTATAAAAGTAATGTAAATTGTACCTTTTTTATACAAAATAAATCAAAAACGCAACTTGAACATCTTTCATTGGGGGCGGGGGGGAAGAGTGCGAATTCCATGTTGGTATCAGTGGTTCAGAAGACGTCAAACCAGTTTCCCAGCTGTACGCCCAGCTGACTTCTAATAGAGCTGTAAAGACACATGGCCGTGCTGGTTGTGCGGTTCACATCTGACGCACTCCAACAACCGATCCCACAACAAAGTGTCCTTATCAGACCCGCAGAATGTGACCTATAATAGTGTGAAAAACAGAGTCATCACTCCCCGAGTCAGACTCGACCTGGAGGCACACGGTTGAATAAAAAGCGGATTTAAGGCGCACTGACTGCACTTTTACCTTCTCACACGCCATGTAAAGTAAATGGGATTAAATGATTCAGCGTGACAGGCTGAGCCATTAAAGCGCTGGGCTGTAGGCTGTTTTTAAAAACAAAACTGGAACATTATGGAAATTTAACTTTGGGTGAAACTGGGCCGTTGATGCGTTACGGATTCCAAAAGTAATACAGTTATCAGAGATAATTCCTTATTTTTAAACATGGGCCCGTGTTGCATTCCGTTATTTTAAGTTTGCCTAATACATCTCTTAGACCATAAATAGCGCTCGTGTCCAACGTTTGACTTCATCAGCCAGATGAAATAAAGTGGTGCGAGCACCTGAGAACGATGCTGCTGGTTCTGATGCCAAATGACCAGCTCGTGTCTTGTGAACCAAGCGATGGAGGGATGGGCTTAGAATTCAGCTTCTAACACATATTCAATGGGGGGGGGGGGGGGGGGGGGGGGTAAATGTCCCCACAGTATTGTGAAGGTTTAGATGGCCGTGGCAATAAAGACCTGTAGTGAAACCCCAACTGTCAATCACCTCCTTCCTGAAATGCAGCAAGGCTTCTCGCATATTTTCACACCAGAGCCGCCAAGCTATTTGAGATTGTACCCCAGGGAGCACTTGATTACGTGTAAGCTTTAGGGAAAACTCACTCTTTACACCATAAAACACAACGCTTTGAATCCAATTACCAATCATCTACAAACTTAGACATGCATTTAGAGTTGAATGATAAAGTACCTAAAAATACCCACCTCAGAGGACTCGTGCAGGTCCACGCACCCCACGTTGAGTCACAGGCCTGTATGAGTTACCCTCAGTCATTTTTCAGACTGACGGGCAGCGTGAGTCCAGCCCCGCAGCGCGTTTGTATGGACAGTGCGCCATCTATCGGAGAACAGCAGCATGTCACTCTGTTCTTCTCAACTGCATTAAGTCAAATGTGAAATGTGCTGTAGAGAAAACTCTTAGTTTAAAAATGCTGGTGTATTCACAAGCTTAATCCGAGTCCACTGAGGGATCTCTCTACAAAACGGCTGATCTTCCTGCACACAGAACAGAAGAGAGAAAACAGACTAATTTCAAGGGTCCGCATAGCAACATGTTTATTGAAGTGAACGCCTCTTCACAAGGAACTATAGAAAAGACATCGTCACTATGGAGACTAGTGCATGCACTTCTATCACATTTACTATCGACAAGGCTCTGCACCGCTGTGTGTCGACAGTGCAATCTATTGAAATATTCTAACCACCAAACACAGAGCAAAACACTTCAGAGACACAAGACCCCCAGTAACACAGATCTTTTTCTAGTCCTGAAAAACACAGCTTTGTTTTGTAACATAATGTCGACAACATTTAACATTTCATCACTAGACTAGATTATTTCCACAACAGCACCATATTCACACAAGAAATACATCACAGTTAAATGATTCAAACGCATGGGACTGTTAAAGCAATCCCAATTTGACATGACAAAAGTATTTTTGGTATCATTAAGTTCCAATTGTAGTTATTAATGCGTCTTTAGATTTGTAATTGTTTTTTTTCTCCCTACAAAACCAACGTAGTAAAGCTTTATATTGCAGTCCTCTTGATTCACAGCAACACATTTCCTTCCTAACAGTAGAACACATATCTAGTCTAATTCTTTGGAACACGTCACAGCACTAACAGTATAATAACTTCACCAACAACATCAAGAACAACGGTCTATGTGGCCCTTTTCAGACTAACGACCAGCTTCTCAGAGGACGCTCTCCGTCTCGTCTCCCAGGCTGATGGTGCGCAGGTTCTGGTTGTGGATGGCTGCAGTTGTGGTGTTAGCACTGGTGCTGCTGCTTCTGCCGTGGACAATGATGACAGCTGGCGAGACATTGATGCTGCAGGAGGAGGTGGTGGAATCCGTGCCTGTGATGTTAACCGGCTGCTGATGGCTGTTGTTGGCGTTGGTGTTGGTGGTGTCGTCAGGGCTGTTTGCATTGTCATTAAGGGTGCTGATGCTGGTGGTGCAGTTGAGGTTGCTGACTTCGCTAGAGGGCCAGCCCTCATCGGGACTGCTGGCCATTAGGCTGGCCTCGGACGGAGCCTCGGAGCAGATGGACATGCGGGTCGCCGCTGCGTCCTGCAGGCCGCTCAGGCTGCTGGGGAGGAGGCCTCTCTTCTTCACCAGACCCTCCAGCTCTAGTTCGATCGGGCTGGGCTTCAGGGCTTCCCTCTCTCTGTCAGCATCTCTTCCAGCCTCCTCTAGAGAGCGGTCTGAGGAGCTGCCACTGGAGCGCATTCCTGAGTCCGAAGAGTCCTTCTTATCCAGGAGGATTTCGGCGAGGGAGCCAAGCTTGTTCAGGAGCCCAGTGGGCTGGGAGCCGCTGTGGGAGGACAGTTCATCAGCACTCCCCTCTTTGTGGAGGAGAGGTGTGGTGTTGTTGGCCTCTTCTGGGCCGGAGTCTTCATCGTTGGGCAGCTTGTTGTACAATGACCCGCCTACCTTCTTCCTGGAGCCTGGAATTTTGGACAATGTGCTGTGGTCCAGCTTCTCATCCTCTTCACTGATGGAGTCTAGGGGCTGGGCATCGGTCCCTAAGGGGAAGTCTGTGGCATCACTAGTCTTGGAGCCTCTCTTGGTGAAGGACTTGCGGCTGTCTTGGTCAGCTCCTTCCTTGGCCTGAGGAGAGGGAAGAAGATTCAATGACAAGAACATGAATATGTATAGTATCGTGTGCTATTGGCCAAGAGGCCTCTGAAGAGGGGATTCCAGACCTTCCATTATGTGCCAAGAGAAACAAAGACTATAAGCAAATAATTAAGAAATGCAAGAATCAGAGATCTCTCCTTTCCCAGCTCAGAAAAAGACATTTGCTGTTGCACAGGCCAGAGGAATACAACAATTAAAAAAAAAAGTTTAAGAAAGACACAACATACAGGCTCAGAAACTATGTCTCCACTAGTTAATGACAATAGTCACCACACTGTAATCAGACCGTGGGAGCTTCTACTCAATTTATGCTGTCAGTGATGCAATGGCAAGAAGAACAGTGTACTCGTGACTGTCCACCCACCCCTTTGTCCTCTGAGCTGGCAGGCTGAAGGAATTGTCCAGGGTGGGGCTGCACGGGCCTCTCTCTCCCACCGCCGGACCTTTCCACCTGCACCATCTGAGAGATGTACTCCCTGTAGGCATCATGATACTCAGCCTGCTGCTTGTCTGTCAGCTTGCAGATGTCATTTGAGGATTCCTGAGAGTTGAGGCTGGACATGCTTGAGGTGTGGAGATTTGTCACCTGACACGATGAGAACAAAATTGGAATGGTGTGCAAACATCCACGTGAGTTTGTTGAGGAATATATTCACATTAAAAGTAACTGAAGAGTCAGATTGACACCTGACTATCATAAATAGAGAAACGCTGCACATAAAAATCCTGTAATTATATTAGTAACCAATGAAATATTCAGAACATGAGAATGAGACACAGAGAAAAAGTTATTGGCAAAGGTTGCAGACGGAGTGGCAATGAAAGCTGTGGTGTGTCTTCAGTGTTGGATGATGTGAATTTGAAAAAGATCACAAAATGAGATCATAAAATAACAGCAGAGCCAGCTGTCTACGTGTGAGTGTTTGCTCACGTCTAAGAGATTTATCAAATTGGGAATAGGGAAGCTGAAAAAAAACAAAGAGGGGGCCTCTTGACACCTTTTTGTGCACTTGTGTGCATTTTTAATTCTGCCATGTTCAAAAGCACCATAAGCTTCTTCTGCCGATCTCTTTTCTCACTCACAACCACATTAATGTGAAACCAGTGAGGCCATGTGACAGTTTGGGGTGTGTGGTCGTGCGATCCCATTTGCGATTTGTGTTACACACTCACGCGTATGCTTACCCCAGCGATGTTAAGACCTGTTATGTCTTTGCATGTTCATATTGGTTTGTATATTGTGCATACACACAGCTCGCGTCTGTCTGATCCTATCTGCTGTTGGGTTACATTTACACTTAGCCCACTGACAGGAAGACTGACCGGCCAGTGCGAGTTGTTGCTGTGTCTCGGAGGTTCCTCCAGCCCCGCTCCGCTGAGCTCCTCAAAGCTGAGATTCAGGCTGAAGGCTGCCGCTTCATGCTGGGCCCCCCCCGAGCGTCTGCTGGACTCCCCGTGGTGCAAGCTGCTGTCCTGCTCGCTAGCAGCTCGGGACTCATCTTGAAGCAGAGCCTGGGTTTCAGTGTGACGTAGTTCCATCACCTGGGAAAGACATTGTAATGTACTTTTTTCAGTTCAACAAACGTCATTGGACTATTGTTACAGGACACACAGTCAGCATGTGACAAATAAAAGATCAACAACAACATTGTAAGAGTGAGCTGTTGCCCAAGTAGAGATATTCAGATGTCCCCTCCTCCCCGACAAAACCTCCCTTCATCCAGATATCAGTCAGCCATCTTGAACCAGATGTCTGTGCTGGCTGCGACCTGGCAACACAACACTGGATAGTGTACGGAGCTGTAAGGCCACTACACTTTCCAGCTGCTCCTACATGAGCTCCGCATTGGATCTCTGGTAAATCACAACCAATCCAGGGCTCTGGTTTGGTATTAGGAGCACAGACAGACATCTGATGAAGTGAACCCGGCTACATGTGTAAGTGATTTCAGCCCCGGCTCAGCCGACTGGACTCCTGGCTGACTGAATAGCGGCCCTTCTCGTAATACGGATTATGAAATCTCCATCCCAATATCTCAGCGCAGCACAAGATGTCGTATTATGAGATGTTGTCTTGCTTCTTTTTGGAATAAACAAGAGCTGACATTTATCAACAGGAAGGCCCTGGCACGGCTGAGTGTCTGCAAAGTATCACAGAGTGAGGAGAATGTGTGCAATTGTAAATCTATTTTAGGCCTTTACTCTAAAGTAATGAGAGTAGTTACGTTATTGTAGTTTCAATTATTTCGTTATTGTAGTTTCTATTGGCATATCATATAGATGCCAATAGCAACAATATTAAACCAGGCTGTGAGGCACCACACAAGGGAAACTTAGTCTCACCGTTCCCCTGAAGAGCTGCCAGTCGCCGAAGTTCATCTCCATCTCTTTCTTCAGCTCATCCAGGTTGCACTGAGACAGTACTCGACCATTTATATTAGCCTGCAAAGGACAGGGAAGGGACTGACTGGTTTGTCCACAGATTTACTTTATCAACATGTGCAAAAATTGCATCAGGCTAAAAAACACCACAATCCCATAAGGAGGCATCGCAGAAAGAACTGCATGAGGCAAAAAAACAAAAATACAACCAGAAAACATACAGTAATTATCAGAAAATGGATCCGATTTTGAATGTTATTGACAGGGACACCTTCTTGATGGTGGATGTGTACTGAGGCAGCATACTGGGGTCGATTCCATCCAGCTGTCTGAGACGCTCACACACGGCACCTGTGTTCATTGAGCTAAGCCGGACTGCAGGAGAGACCTAGACACAAACACACAAAATCAGAATATAAACAACTTATCCAGAGTGTTTGTGTGAGTTAAGGTTACCAGGACACACTCGCACACTGATAGACCAACTCATCACTCCTAACACATTGATAAGGGCAAAACGAGCAACAATTCCTGGCAGAGACGTGCAGGCCCGTTACTGTGAGGCACACAGAGGTGCAAAACCACAATCCCACACAGTAATTCTCTCCATCAGTCACACAGTGTAAGTGTAAAAGTAAACAAAGCTGCCAACCTATCCAAATACACTGTTACCTGCTCGTATTCCTTTTCTCGGAGTATATACAAGCACATAAAGTGTGTGCACAACACTTAAGGGATAGAGTCTGTAAGTCTATGGGTTGCTGTTGAGCCGAGCCACAATGAAGCGGCTGCCGCCAAGCAGCTACGAGGCTTTATTGTGACTGATACCGGTGGCCTGTTGATGTTGTCTAAGGCCTCACAGAGAGCCAACATGCCACCCGCTGGCACAAAAATGAAACAAACCTCATTCACCCTCCTCCACCCACACCCCTCCCCTCTCCGTACCCCTCTCCCTTTCTTCACTCACCCCTCTCCCTCTGGTTCTGCTTGTCTTGAACCCTCACTCTTGTTCCTTCCATCCCTCCCTTCCTTCCTTCCTCTCACATTCCTTCCCTCACAGCCTCCTGCATCGACCTCCTTCTCTCTTTCTCATCACTCAGTTTCTCTCTCCCCCATCTCTTCCCCCTCCTCGCTCCCTCGTCATCTCTGCTCTCTCTCGGCTATTAACACCATTAAGACGTGGCTTCAGACTAAGCCCCCTGGCTTTGTTTCTGGTTTCAAGGGAGAGAGGAGCAGAGCTTAGTCGGACTGTGAGTAGTTGCTGGACAAAAAAAACAAGCAGCTCACACAATGCAGTACTGAATAGGAGGTGCCAACTTTCTGTAGTGGTGGGCAAGCGGATGAAGACGGGCACTCCGGGAGTTTAGCTACTGTTCATGTCCACGCAGAATGAAACTATGTTAGTGAATCTACTAATCTACTACTAGTTGTGTTGTGCATTTACTTCTAAGTGATGAGTCTATAGTATCTCTTTCTACAGCATGCTTGGTAGTACTGAACCAGTGTGTTAGAAATGAGGTAGAGAGGCACAGATGATGGAGAAAGGGAGCCAAGAAACCAGAGGTGTACCTGCTTTAATTTGTAAGGCAGCGCCTTAAAATGCTTGATAAGGAGACAAAAAGAAGCAGACGGACAAATAGTCAAGCAAAAATATGCACAGACATTCAGAACATTGAGAAGCCGGGACTGTACCTGTGAAAAAAGAGAGGGGAGGGGGTGCAGCGGCAGAAATTAAGACAGAATAGACAGACAGACGAGCACACATGTTGAACTCATCATCAGGGGGCAGGAGAGACAGAAACAACAGAGGAGACAGACATCTATCTGTTTCGCAGCAGGAGAGGAGACGGCTGCTTTGCAGTAGCTGCATGACAGACTGGAAAAGATGAGGCTGTTGGAAGTAGAATTATTACACAAGGAGATTTTTGTTTTTTCGCTGCAGTCAGCAGGCTTTGCAGTCATAATCTTTGCAGACAGAAAGGATTGCGGACGAGACAGAGACGGAGAGAAAGACCCGGAAAGAAAATAAGACATTTTCTCAAAAAAAGCAGAAGTTTCAATTCGGGGAAGGCCTTGAATACGACTCCTCGATTCAGACTGCAAGCGCGTGTTCTAAGAACGTGAGTGAAAGCGTATATGTCTGCGGGTGTGTCTGCGTGTCTTGGTTTGAACCCTCCCAGTGTGTGTGTGTGATAAGACTGTAATTACAGCTGGGCTGAGCTCAGGGCTGGGCAGAAGGATGGGGAAGAGGAAACAGAGCTCTGTGAGGGAGGAAGCGTCTTGGTAAGGAGATAAGCTCTACCAGCACTGGGCTCATTGTCAGTGTGTGTGTGTGTGTGTGTGTGTGTGTGTGTGTGTGTGTGTGTGTCTTGCCAGCCCCAACAGTTGCTCTGATGATAATCCCGGCAGCCCGAGGAATCCATACTCACACTTATATCAGCTAAGCAATTACACTGGGCTGAATCCAAAGACACACATAAATGTGTGAGTGTGCACGCACATCGACATTCACAGATTTGCAGAAATACAGACACATGTGAACGCTACACAAAGAGATCAAGTGTGAACCAAAAAAGGGATAAGATGGGCTAATACACATGGGATGGAAATGAGGACATTTATACTAATGAGGAAAGGGAAAAAACCCAGGGAAGATACGAGGAACAAACATTTTTGTAAAATGAAAGACGGGGATGAAGGTTTAAAGAAAAAGAGGAAGATTGAAGCAAAAAATATAAAGAGACAAAAATACAGACGGAGAATGGAAGGAACTTTACATAGTAATCTATACTTAAATCTTTCAAACAGCTCCTTTAAATGCTTCCTGGCAGCGCCCTGATAAGTGGCTTTGTGGAGCAGAAATCTCCTGAGTGGTGTTATCATCAAATTGTTCTAATAGTGGCTGCTCACTCTTTAAATGTCTGAATATCGGAGATTCACTTCTTGCAGCTCAATGCTTTCCGGAAGTGGGTTAACAACACTTCAAAAGTCCATTTATGACAGAATGTGAATGGCTACAACCTCAGAGTGGACTTCATTGAGCATATTATATTTACATATAACATCTGAAGCGTGTGACAACATCCCCCTCTCTTGATGGTAAGCGGGCGGTCATCGTTGCACCGGATGCAGTATTTAATGTCAGAATGCTGCAGCAAGTGTGACGGTCTATATTTGTTCTCTCGGCTCTTTTAAACCACAGCAGCAAAATAAGTAGTCCGTAAAAAATATAGGCGTGCGTGTTATGCATTCAACACAATAAATGACAAACAAGGCTTGACAACATGCAGATAATGGAGGACTGGTTGCACATTTGCATATCCGCAGGGCTTCACAACTGTAACTACATGTTACCATGGTAGGTTCAGAGGGACAGGGGGGGAGGCCTTCTCTGGCATCCTCTGCAATAACATCCTGACATGGGCACAGAATGGAGACAAAGATTGTGGAGAGAGAACGGCTCCTGTTGAGTTCATTGCCACTCAATTTTTGGAATAAGCGTTTACTGCTTTACTCCATGTTCATAAACTGAACGAGACGTACTACCCGCACAACAGTTGTGATCTGTCAGTTTAAACTTGACAGTTTATAAAAAAGGAAACTGGGCACTGGCAGGCGTACGCAAGGTTTTATGAATCAGATTCATTTTTGTCGTGCGGAAAGAATTTTTTTTGTATGCACCCAAACATTTACTTTGGATCCTTTGAGCCGTTTTCTAAATGGAGACCCTTGGACAGTGGTTTGGCACAGTGGCAAATAAAACAGGGTGATATTGAAATCATCAGAAGGTAAAATGTGAAGGCAAAACAAATGACATCACACTGAGGAAAGGGAGACAATGGGAAGGTGGAAGGAGGTATTTAAGAGGAGAGGAGGTGTAAAAAAAAATAAAAGAAAAAGGAAAGATAAGAGGTCAGAAAGTCATGCTGTAGGTAAGAAGAATGGACCTGATCGCATATTAAACATAGCATATTATAAAATAGCAATAATATCGGGTGACAAAAGCACTATAACCTTTCTGTCTTTGTAAGTTAAATAAATACAAATGGAACAAGAAGTCCCTTAACTGGTACCGTTTGAAAACATTGAGTAACAAACAGGTAAACAGAGAGCCACGAGAGCAGGAAGATTGAACCTTTCAATCACTTCAATCTCAGAAACGATTATGTTGCATTATACACATACTACTACTACTAGTGTATCTGCGGCTGTAATCATCGAGTGTGAGATAGAGGCGCACGTGAGATAGCTCGAATACTTCTTTACTTACAAGTCCATTGGTGTTGTCCCTTGGTTGACCGGGTGGTTTAATGGAGGGGCACGAGGATGAGGGGACATGGTGGGAGAAAGGCCGTTGCATGTGATACACAGAATGGGGGAAATAAGGCTACGAGGGAAACGGAAGGAATGAGGTCAAAATAAAATGAAAATCATATGAAAGGCACACACAAACAAAACAAACAAAATTGCAGCAGGCAAAAGACACTATTGCTCACCTATTCTCAGTAAATGAGGTGCAGGTTATTTAATTTAAGAACATTTAAAGACCTGTTTACTTTACAGTCTATTCAGGTGTAATTTACCAAGTTGGTAAATGCAATGCGACATTATGATAACATGCAGAGGACTGAGCATTTTAAATTCAGTAAGGGCCTTTTTAATAACAGTGTGGTTGTGGGGATCCGTGGGTGTCAAATAGTGGGCCAGCGATTCCATTTTTATTACCTTTGTTTATTTTCAGATCATCAAGGAGATCATATTCTAACTTGGGCTTTTCTACAATAACACAGACACACAACCTGATAGGCTCTAAGTAGTAGGGAGAGGACAGATAAGTCCCTTTCTTGTCTCACCCGGTTGTAAAAGGGGTGCTGAGGGCCAGTCATCCCACTGAAGTAGGCACTGTGAGGCTGAGGAGGCAGAGATCCGGTGAAGGAGCCCGCTGGGGAGCAGGCGGCAGAGGGCTGGCCATAGCCTGAATGGGGACGGGGCACTACCTCTTGCAGTGTGGGATAGGTCACTCCTCCCAAGTGCATCTGCTCCCTAGCCGCTCGCACATCTAAGAGGAGGACAGAGCCGGAGGAAAAAAGGACAAGAGAGGGGGAGAAAAGGAAGTGTTTATCTGTGATGCTGATGATCGTGCCTTGGCCACGACTATAAAGACCCTTCAGATCCACCCACGCATCAATAATGTAGTTGTATTTCATCATCTCAAGAGAGTTTAGCCAGTTGTGAATCCACAGAGAAAAAAAAAAAAATCAAACAAATGACAGCAAATTCCTTGATTCTTGAAGCACTGTAGGGAATACAACAAGACGGTTGTTCCTGAACATGTTCTTCTTAGAAGACAATCAAATAAGCAAAAACGAGCGCAGAGGATACGATTACAACCATTTTCAACTGTGAATTCCATTCTCACTTTAATTCTATTCATCCGTTTATTCACAAACCAGCATATTCTGTCTTTACCAAATGATATTCTGGCATCGTGATAGCTTTGCTGTCCCTGACAAATAAACAATAAACAAAGCCAACCATTTGAACTCACAGGCACTATCGCATTAAGTATTTTCCACAATTGTTTTCACATACATCAATTTGAGTCGAGTGAGTCGACTAGGCGCCGCAGAGGGAGCTTTGGTTAAAAACTCCCAAATGAAAGTTAAATAAGCCTGGAGACAGAACAGAGTGTCTCTGTGTGGCTGGCATGAAAGTAAGAACCAGAAACAGAAGCAGGCACCAGAATGTCTCCTGGTTATACAAGTGGCTGCTGAATGACACGCTGAGTGAGACCCAATCCAGCCTGCGAACACAATGGGGGCCTTATGATGTGAGTCAGGCTCATGGGCGGGTATCACTGACAGCACTGCCCACTGGCTGGCCACAGGACACCGGGCACTAAGTACCGACTGGCCACGGAGTGGAGGGAGCAGGATGAATGGGAAGGAGCACTGGTCACCTTCCGCTCCTTGGGGACACGTGTAGAGGTGGAAACACACACACACACACACACACACACACTAAACACATGTCCGTGGATACTTATAAACACCTACACACTTGTAGGACTGGTCCTGGACTTACAGACTGGACGTCTGGTTGTAGAGCTTGGTCAGCTCTCTCCATGACTCAACTGCAGCTCAGTGGAACAGACTTTGTGTGTGTGAATGTCGTCTGTGGTCTCATAACACTATGATGCAGCAGCTTCACACTAGGCGTCATTGACACTCCTGTACAGGCTGAATGGACGCTGACGCACAGAAGCAAAAGTACAGTGTTGCTCTGGCTTACAGTTAAATACTTACTGATGCACTATTACTGCAAACTGTGAAATTTGGTGCAGCAGTGGAGGCACATTGGTGACAGCGAGTGGACATTTTGTCCTGATCCCAGTGTCAGGTCAATTCATTTGATTTATATTGCATGGGGCCTTTACAATCCGTGCAGCATATGACACCCTCTGTCATTTTTCGACCTTCGCTAAAGATAAGAAAAACTCCCCAAACAAAAAACACCTTTAACAAGGGGAACAAACGGACGGAACTTCAGGAAGAGCAAGTGGAAATCTGATCGACATTTGATTGTTTGGAAATGAGAAGCAAGCTGAGGGTTTCTGAGAGCCCCTGTAGTGGGTGATTTTAGAGCAGACCCTGCTGCAATGTTATGAGTAATGTCACTGCCAAATGAGCTGGCACTGAATGCAACACATCACATAGAAGACAGTTCTGTTTCTCTAAGCTATTGTATACTCAACCCTTTATGTACTTAAGACAAAACAGAACGATAAATCTCTCTCGCACACATCATCATCATCATCATCATCATGACAAATTAAAAGTGTTTGCAGACTAACTTTGAGAAAATAATTAGTTCTTACCGATTTTAGGCTTAACAATTCTCTACGCATTGGACTCTTTCTTTTTTATCATGTAGCTTTATATATCTTACTATTCTTAACAAGATTGTGTCATTTATCTTGCTTATTTTGCCTCATCTGATCGTCTCTGCTGACCTTTACCGCTCAATTTATTTAGAATGGATATCGGCTGATAACGATCTGTGGCCGATCAATCCGAGCACCCTTAATTCTTCAAAGCTTCAGGGGAAAAAAGCTTCAAAACTGCTCATTCCAAGGTCGAGAATAAACCAATGCTAATTATTGCTGTGTTCCTCACAGTCGCCACATCTCATCCAAAAAAAAAACATGTTTTGAGAGTGCCTTGGTAGCCCAATGGTTACTGCACATGCCTCTTAACCATAATGTCTTAGGTTCAATTTCAACTGTGGGACCTTTGATGCATGTCATAGCCCTTTATCTCTTCCTTTAAAACAAAAACAAATGAAGGCCCTAAATGAAGGAATATCTTTTGTTCTATGCCAAGGTGCACTGAAGCTACTCTGGCTGCTCAACTTTAAGACATGTTATGCTGGTTTACCCCCATATCTTTCACCCATCTGTGCAAATACTGAGTGTGTATAAACCTGCTATGATCTCCCTGAGTTTGGGGTCCAAGTTGACGGTGCAGGGCAGGAACATCTCAACATCTTTAGTAGCGAGAACGGGCGTCCTGGAGGACAGGAAGACCTCAAAGCTGCGGATGTCTCCATCAATCTCCAGCAGAGGTTCCACGTCCTTTGTGGTGGGAATGTTTTTGGAGATTCTTCAGAGGAAAAAGAAAAAGAGAAGGATATTAATTTAGCAGGCGTTTGTGCTGATGTGTTGCTCTCTCCAGCAAACATAATATCATTATTTATAAATATGAATCTTAATGATATGAAGAACATGACGAGTTGGTTGTTGGAACAAGTGACTTGTGACATATGACTAGTATATTACTGTGGAAAACCAAATGCTTATAAAAGACAATACAATAACTTGAGAAGTATTATTGGCATGTGACAAAAATATGTCAACATGTCAGTTTACACAAAATTCTGACTGGTAGCTCAAAGGCTCACATTCTGACGAAAAAAAGAAAAGAGGAAATAGCAAGTTGTACTGTTAAGATGAAAGAGATATGCAACGGTCATCATCATCATGAGAGAAGAGAGATAACTGGATTTAGAGAAGGCAAGATAGTGAAAGGGGGGATGTTTGAGGACAGATAGAGTGAGGGATGTTATCTTTTCTCTGCAGAGGAGGAAACCTGAGAAGATGACAATCAGGGTAATTTAGCAAGCAGCAAACGGAAGCGCCTCATGATGCGCCGCATACAGTTTACCATGATGTTTGTTATCACAGAACCCAAGTAAACACCATGTTTGGAGATTGTTCCATTACTGTGCGATATAGTGTTTCCTGTCTATACTGCAGAAAACAACAACATTGTATTATATCAAGAATGTCAGATGTCAAAACAATTCATCGACACTGCACACTGGCACCCCGGAATATGATCTAAAGTTTAAACCAGTAGTTTAGAAGGGACAACAGCATCTCTGAACAACAGAATACTGAACATGAATACTGAAGTGGGAAATTCAATTTCAGCTGCACGAGGTTAAAAAAAAGATATCAGTTTAATCAAGGACAACGTAACATGTGGCCGACGCGACAACAAATCCAAACACCAACAACCCAGAGCAGTCATTACATCTCGTTAATCCCATCATTCAGACATGAGAATATGAAACTCGGAGTGACCTGTGACACTGACCGTTCATCACCAGAATGGAGCGCTCTTATCAGATGAATAGGGAGACTCCAGCAGGGAGCAGACATGTTTCTCATCTCTGCCTACATTTCTCATCTGAACCCTGCATCCTACTTAACCTTCCCTCCTTCCAGTTAAACCTCAACTCACGCTCCTCCCAATACATCACCCCGTCTGTGTACTGGTATGCTCTGCTGAGAACACAGGCTGGTGAGTTGGGTTTTTCCCTGGGCCTGATCTGTTTTCGAGCATGAGCACAGGCTGGCTTTTCTGTGACTTGATTGGATGATTAGTACCATCGCTGCTGCACGCTAGCTAAGTCAGCGTGAGGTCAGCATCTGGCAAGGGTTCAAAACAGCACACGGTTAGCTAATAATCCAAACAATCAGATAAACTAATCCAGTTAACAAACAGAAATGTTTACCGTCTGCTCTATCCAGGGAGTCGCTCATAACCTCAGTGAGGGTGGACAAAACAAAACTGTAGAACCACACTGCACTCAGTTAGGATTGACATCATTTAAATGTGAGGCTTTTAGCTGATACTCATATCCATCCAGTTTACAGTGAGTGAAGAGGCCGAGGTCCAGTCCTCTGTACAAGGACATTTTGACAGGACAGATGGCTGATGATGGACACATCTGCTGTTGCAAAGGGTTCGAACCTGTGACCTTGTGGATATAGGATGTCTCTATCCAAATGTACAAGTTTGGCACAGGGATGGAAGACCGGCTGACGTTTTCCAAGCATTTTAGACATACAATGTAAAGGACTCCTCACAGAGTCAAATGTGTACTATAGAACAGTGGTTCTCAAACTTTTTTCAGTGATGTACCCCCTGTGGACATTTATTCTTCAGCCAAGTACCCACTAACCAGCGCAAAGCATTTTTGGTTGAAATAAAGATGTCATACACAGCGCTGTGCCATCACTCTCTGATTTAATACAGAATATATAAAATTCAGTTCATGAACTTACACTTATATTTTATTGAATATGTATTAATTTGAGAACCACTGCTATAGAGTGTCACAAGGGCAATCTAAATTACTGGCACTACATCTATATTTTTCTTTTCAGCAGACCAGCCCAGGTGGGTCACTCGAAGCCCACTGTCCCAACCCACGTGCCAGTCCAGACACACAGACTGAAAGAAGAGAGAACACACTGTGAGCAGGGACGACACAGACGGGCACAGCTGAGCTCCAGTGGACGAAGCCCTCTCAGTCCGTCTTCCATTAGAACCTTTAACAAGACCCTAAAGGTCAAGGAAGCTCCATGTTGGCACACAGATGAACCCCCTACTCCTGTGACCTCTGCTGGAGAGGATGCATGGGATTTTGAAGGCACAGATGTTACCTGCACGCACACACACACACACACACACACACACACACACACACACACACGGGGAAATTCAAAGGAACAGATGAAAGATGGAGTGTGTGTGTGTGTGTGTGTGTGTGTGTGTGTACGTGTGTGTGTGTGTGTGTGTGTGTGTGTGTGTGTGTGTGTGTGCATGTGCGTGTGTGTGTGTGCACATAGACATGTACAGTATATGTGGGTGTTTGGTTCCTTTTCCCATGAACTGTATTAACCCGTATACAGAGAAAGAAGCCCTTGCTTTTCCCCATTTCCAGCTGGCTTACTGCTGTTTATTTGTGGGTCTGCAGACACAGACCAACAGGAGCCAGTGACTCACTCTCTTTCTCTTTCTCTCACACCCACTGACACACACACACTGCACTTCCTTTTGCTATATAGAGAACACCCTCCAAATATATTCCAAGGAATCTTTTTATAGGACCATGTAACATTACTGAATGATGTGTGCACAGTTTAGTTGGACTGTGCCTAAACGTAGAATGGACAATAATAATGAAACTTAAACTCAGAGTTCTCTAGTTGTAGTGATATCAAACACTGCTTCAGATTCTTTATTTCATACATTCATTATAGTCCAAAAACTCATCCATCTTGCTATTCTATCACATGCAGTTGCCTTTGGAAAACAATGACAAGTCCTACATAGAAATAAATCCTTCATGTACATTGCCCAACACCAATGGCAACCAAGAAGCTAGCTACAATTGCACATATTTTGATGACCTGCATGTTTTCTCTGGCTTGCTGTTGTACAACATTTAGTAGCACAAACAGCTGCATCTTCCAAAGACAACCGGGAGCTGGTGAGAAGAACAAATCAAGGACATCCATCCCTGAGTTACATACACACAGATGTAAAGGAAAAAGGGGACAGCCAGAGTGTAACAGGTCCGTTCATGACGTTGCCAGCTGACTGGACAGACACGTCTGCAGGAGCAACTGACCGGAGCTCACACTTCAACGCTGGTCCTGTAAGATCATCTCTGAAGATCAGAGGGCACAGACCATTAATAGATGGTTTGATGAAGAGAAGTATAGAAAAGCAAAAAGGTATCAGATTTACTGGAACAGAAGATGAACTAACTGATCGTTATAAATTTGAGTGATTTAGGCAAACGCGCCGAACGCGCATGTTACAGCACAAATAGTACCCACTTCATGACAACAGCAGTTTATCAATGAAGTTTCACCACTTCAAATGACACCCTTTGCAGTTCACTAATGAGATGTTGGCCTTGGCATGAAGCAATTGACACAAATTACTTCAGACTTAGTCATCCTTTGAACGGACGATACAGGCAAAATGAACAAAGCCATTCTTATCAGCAATCAGTTGCTAAATGACAAGATGGATGCTCGGGTTGGAGCGCCAAGGAAACCGGCATGCTACTTTCAAACAGACCGAGGACGAGCGGCATAAAGGCCGTCGGGCAGCCCGGCAGCCGTTCCTGCACAATGGGCCCATTGACAGGACTCAGCTTATAGCTGCAGCAGTACAGACTATTTGGCCCAACCACTCTCTGTGTGGCGTGGCCACTGGGAGCTTTCTGAGCTTATCCAAATGCTAATAGGTCCCAAAGCTGACTGGAGCATAGCCTTTCTTCTCCTCTCAACCTCCCACATGCTGCAGTTGACGGGAATGAGCAGAATTCTTCTATCTGCTATTTGGGCGCTGAAAGTATGAATGTGCCACTTGACTTTGCTTTACAGCTGCCCACTGTGCTTATGGACGACATGCACACACACGCCACAAAAGAGGTGGTCTTGCTGCCAAACATTTCCATAAAGGGGCCCAAAGACAGAGAGAGATGCCTGCAGAACAGACAAACGCCTGTGCACATTGTGTATGAGAAGCTCAAGAGTTTCAGTGTCAGACGCTGTGACCAGTGGGTGAAGAAGTTAACCAGATCCGGGTCCGGCACATTCCTCTCTTGGTCAGAGTCGCTGGCACAGTGTCTGCCAAACGCGTGGATGAACTCAACGAGGCCCTCTCTGGGAAAACAGCGGACAGGCGGACAGACCAGCAAGCTGGCGCGTGGACTCGCAGCATCATTGCTGCGAGAGGTTATTGTTTTTTGGAAGCTGCCAAAGCCTCCACCACCCCAAAGGCAGAGGGAGAGAGCAAAATATGTTTTCACTTTAGATGACGCCATGTTCTTTGTCTCCTTAAAATCCAGGCGAATTTCCTTGATTTGAATCAAATGCTTCAAGTAATGTGGACACCCTCTGTCTCTGCTTACCTCCGTGTCTCTAACTTTCTAGCTTTCTTGTCTTGGCCGTGCCAACTGACAACTTGTGGCAGCGTCTGCTTTCCATATACATTCGTGGCAAAGTTTAGTCCAATAATTTAAACTCTCTTGTACAGAGCTGGACCTGTGCATCCCAAAGCAAACCACAGAGACAAGCAGGCTAATGGGAAACACACCAGGCTGATAAAAACTGAACTGCTTTGGAGCGAACGGCCTCTCCTTTGAGACGGGCTCAGGACTCAGTGGTTCCTTGAAATGTTGATTAAACTCATGTGTTGCGCCAAAACGGAGCCTCCTTGTTCCAGACCCCAAAAACCTTAACTGAACCCTCCACTCAGAGTAACTAAGGCCTCATTCTTAACAAATAGTAAAACACTGAACCTCAGCTCGGTGATTTATGTGCCAAAAAAGAGTTTGGAGCATCTTAGGGCCATGGCAAAGTTTGTTCATTGTGACACTAATTGCACCACTAAAGAGTTCATATCAGCGTATGTGGTTGTTTGATAGCTGTAATGGTCAGTTGATAGGCCGTATGATGCAGCGTTAAGTGGGGTGGACAAGAGTAAAGACGAATGTGCTCTTCTGATAGTATCAGAATACATCTGGAATAAGTCTGTGATGGAGCTAGAATCTATACAGGGAGTGATGAATGTGAAAAATAAAGCTTGGTATTCTCATGCTGAACCAGTAATCCTCTGATTAACGTCACAGAGGTGGATGTGTGCATCAGAAATAAGATGAGAGGGATAGGAGGAAGTCAAGAGAGTATGTTGTATTGCAAAACTGACGACTACTAAAGCTTCTCCTCTCCAATTTGAGTGTATAGCAACGAGGAAAAGCTTCTCCTGATTGTTAAGAACTTTCTGAAGCACATTGCTCGAGAGACCTCAGCAGACAAATCTGATAACTAAATCCTTGAGCTATACAGTGGTTGTTAGCGTGATCACACGCCAAATTAAAAGCTGCTTCGAAAGCAATGATGGGAAAGAAAAGGACACTTGTGATCCCTCCCAATATAGGCAGGATAGCCTTAATTTTTAATTCGCCGTCTTTGGGCTTGTTCGCTTTGCCATTTCAGTGTGGTTTACACACACACACACACACACACACACACACACACACACACACACACACACACACCCTAAAAGGGCCTGACCTGCATTGACTTTTGCCAAGATGCTAACGTAACTTAAGGACCGAATGTGTGTGTGTGTGTGTGTGTGTGTGTGTGTGTGTGTGTGTGTGTGTGTGTGTGTGTGTGTGTGTGTGTGTGTGTGTGTAACTATCGAGTGTGCCTGTGGCTCCCGCTGAGTGGCAAACCTCGTTGTCCACTTAAAAGGTCAGCGCTGACCCTCTTGCAACCCTGCGCTGCTATTTATATTCAGCCCCCCACCTTCCAGCAGTTCCGGCACAAAGAGACAGCAGAGCGGGAGAGAGATCAGCGATAATGCTCAACACCACAGAAATACCAAAGTATCAGGCAGATGTCTGCTTCTCAGGCCGCCTTTCCTCCCATCTCAGTGTCACATTTAAATGTTAATCCAACCTTGTCGTCACTGATGGACGACTCTATGACTAAAGAGCAGAGGCCAGTCAGAGGTGTAGAGGCTTTATTTAGATTTTTTTTGCATTTAAAATGATTCTTTATGCTTCGCAGAAAAAGGGGAACAGAGCAGTTCTCTTGTTTCAGACCAATTAGACTAATCCTTCAACCTCGGCTTACAGGCAAAAATGAAAAGGGCTTTGGGGATTTTCGAATAAAGAATGCAGCATAACGTTCTTTCCATCCTCACGTGGTAGCCTCCACACACAAATACACGCGCACACAATCACAAACTCACCTTGACACACACACACACACACACACACACACACACACACACACACACACACACACACACACAACTCCTGTTGTGTCACCTGTACACTTTTACATTTTTTTAGGAGCTCGGCAGGCGTTGAGTGGTGGTGGAGCTGACTGTGGCTGATTCCTGTCTGAGTCACCACCGCCAAACACCTGAGGGATGGACGAACGGCAATATTAGCCGGGCTGACACACGCACACACACACATACATTCAATCAGCAGAAGACCAGTTTCCCTGTATAAACAGCAATGTTGGACCCAGGGGACATGTGCGTGAATCTGTGTGTGTCCACCAGCTGGACTATCTCACTTGGAGCAGCAGCATCACCTGAGGCTTTGAATACACCTGAGACACGAACACACCAATGCTAAACTCTTCTAGCCGTAATCCTGCTGGTATCCGGACTGATCCTCTATAGCATTCACACACTTTAATTCTTTTACCTCGTTTTACCTCCTGAGACTGGAATCTCTTTTCTTCTCACTCTCTCTTTATGCCCTTTCTTATCTAATACCGACCCTTCCCGTTTTTCATCTTTATCTCACACCTACCATACTTTCTTTTTTTGTCTCGGCCTTTATCTTTCAACTTGTCAGTCATGGGGTCTGTCTGCACACTGGTGTAGAATCAATGCCAGTGTCCTATCAGTGATGGAGCCAGAACTCTATTGAGACATAGGTGGTTTCACACCAGCCATTACAGATTCACACACGCTTTCAGGCCTCTTGGCAAATGGCAGGACAATGAGCATGGCATTACCAGTTTTACTCCGTCTTTCAGTGAAACACCTTCTGAAGGGATTAAGCATGGGGACAATGAGCTTACTCAGAAGAGGACACAGAGAGGGGGAACATATTGGGGTTCTTTTTAGCATCTGTCGTGCATCTAGATGATAAAGTGTCACAAATACGACAGGAATTCACATGAAAAATAGACACCGTTGCAAAGAATAAAGACTTTTCATCCGAGGGCAGGAGGAGTTCAAAAGTATTCATCATAAGAAAAGAATAGGATCTTGCTTTTCTTTTTTTGGCGGCCAGATATTTAAGGGCTTATTAAAAGATTCCACATAAAAGGAATCACCCGCATGAGCTTTGGAACAGCACTTTTTTGCCGGCACATAATTGCAACCAAATTACAATAATTGTGCCAATTAAAGTAATCCTGAATCAAGAGAGTGTCATCTTAATGTTTCAGTACTTGGGATAAGAGTCTCTCTAATTAAGACTGAATTGCCTGGCTACGTATTCATTCAGAATGCGATTAGTGGGCAAAAAGAGTTTTGAAGTGTCCAAGAAGTGCCTGGCTCTAGTCACGTCTCCGAGAGGGGGATTGTTTGGTTGATGAATGCAGGGTCAGAACAACAAAAGAGAGGACTAGGTGATTCTTCATAAGCTGTGACATAACAAGTAAAATAATAAAGTGCATCAACATTTTGAGATTTGTTTTACAAATATTGGCAAACACGGGGACACTGGAATGAACAGCACTTTATACAGACTACAATTTTACCTGACAATAACTTCTCTGGTGGGTTCTGCCTCCTGCGCTTTGTGAACGTTTGTTTGTGTTTGTGTTTGTGTGTGTGTGTGTGTGTGTGTGTGTGTGTGTGTGTGTGTGTGTGTGTGTGTGTGTGTGTGTGTGTGTGTGTGTGTGTGTGTTTAATGCAGCCTGCATCTCAGGGTCTGATTAATTACACTGATTCTCAGAGGAGTTGGGGGTGACATATGTTCTTGCACTGGTATGAGAGCTAGGTGTAGGTGTGTGTGTGTGCGTTTATATGTGTGTGTGTGTGTGTGTGTGTGTGTGTGTGTAGTGTGTGTGTGTGTGTGTGTGTGTGTACCACGCACACAAGCTTTATGTGTGAGCTGAGGTTTGGTTTGTGCATACATCAATAATACTTTTAGTTGCAAATAGCGTGTGTGTGTGCTTGTTTCAGTTACAGCGTACATACATTCTAACACAATTTGTGCATGTGTGTGTTAGCGTGCTCATATGCAATGGTTTTGCGAGTATGTACGTGTGTGTGTGTGTGTGTGTGTGTGTGTGTGTGTGTGTGTGTGTGTGTGTGTGTGTGTGTGTGTGTGTGTGTGTGTGTGTAATGAACAGAGGATTCAGGTGCAGCGCCAGAAACACACTCCCGAGTGTGGCGGGGGCATCCTGGCACAGACAGGGCACCAGATGTCAGAGCAGTGCAGGAACCTGCTCAGTGGACCAGTGACACTTTTTTTTCTCCCCGAGTGCTGAAAAAGGGATATTGGCATCCAAGAATAAACTCTGAGGGGCCGACTGAACCCGCCCCCATACACCATGAGATCCAAATATGTTAACCCCTGAACCAAAACACAGAACTATGTCACTTAAAACAAATCACCACTGTCAAAAAATGTAAAACTAATAATTCACGACATTGACCGACACCGTTTCCTCCTGTCTGCATGAACAGTACTTCTCAATTAGTAGATTAAACGTTGTATAACATGTTGGAAAACAGAGAACAATGTCCATCACACTTTCAGAAAATGCAAATCCACAACTTCAAATTGCTCGTTTTGTCTGATCAACAGTCCAAAACCCGATGACATTCCAAATAGATATCAATGGAAATCATCAAATCTTCCCATTTGAGAAGCTGCTTGGAAATATTTAAAAAGTTGCTGATTAGTTTTCTGTCAACAACGCCCATTTCAGTACCAAATACAGACTCCCAACCATTGAAGTGGAATACTCCACAATAATGCTAAGTTGCCAGACAATAATGTTACCAGGCACGAGGGATCTTCACTACTTTCTACCAATTTCCAGCACCGCAGTTCTTCTATGCAACAACTCAAATAGAAGAACCACAGCAGAAATCCAAAGCTATGTCACAGTTGAGAATGCCAGAGACGTATGGCTTCGTATGTTGCTGTCTGTGAATCTAAGGCAGCATCAGGGAGAATCCAAATGAAACTTTCACGTAATTAACTTTCCTATGACACCCTATGATGTGACATCCTATTATATGGCCGAAGTCGAAATGAGACGAGAAAAAGCATCAAAGATCTTCACACCTTCACATGACTTTGCACGACACTCTTGAGCTGATTTTGGCTTCCTTATGATAATGAGGATATACGTTTTTCTGTCATGTGATGATAAAAAAAATGGGAAAACTGAAGTAATATTTGAGGAGAAACAGAAAACCATGGGCAACATAGATTCATGTGTTGGACTGACGTACCCACCATAAACAGTCCGCTGGTGCTCTACTGATATGCACAACATGAAACATGTAAAACACTTTTTGTAAAAAACACTTTTTTGCAAATAAAGATGTATGGACCAAAAAACAACCTGATTTGCATATCCATTTATTTTGGACCAAACGTATTGAACTTGTGGAAACCCTTGTTTGTTAGCTTTCCGTTGATACTTACATACTGATATGTTTATTTTTGAAGTAGATATAAGTGTCTTTAGGTGGTCGGCCAATCTCAGGGATCTGTGCGGGTCCCTATTTTCTGAATGTCATTCTGGTTAATCAAACCTTTTCTCATATGGCTTAACATGGAGGAAACAAAGTGTTCACATTGAAAGAGTGAGGTCCCAGCCACAAACATGTGTTCTTGAGCAACATGCAGAACCTGTACTCGCTCAGAAACTTGGAAGCAGTCTACATTTAGCCATTCAGTAGAAGCTTTTCTGTAATGTCTCTGTAATGACTCTAAACAACATCAAGGAAATAAACATACAAAAGCCCATTACCAGTCTTTGGAAATAGCTGCTTTAATGCAATAACCATGAAGCAGGAGAGAGCTAGGTTAGCTATAGTCATTAAGTCTCTAATGGCAGCTAAAACAAGGAACAACTGACTCCTGAGAAGAGACGGAGATACTGAGAAGGACAAAATGATACAGCTGAAAATGATAGTCACAAGGCTGCAGGCTCCAAATTCAATTAGCTAGTGTTCGAAAAAACATTCTTCGAATCACAGATTTAAGGCTGTTAATTCGACAGCTACACATATGAGGGTCGGTCCAAAACACTTCTTGTTTTGTTTTCTGTTCCGCTTCTGTTGGTGTGCTGGGCAGGCCACAACGCTGGCTCCCTGCTCGAGGTGTAATTTGGAGTTTTCCCGGCAGAACTAGCGAGAGAAACATTTAAGCTGCACTCTGTGTGTATGTGTGTGTGACTGCTTTGAGCCAATATCTCCTACCGACAGACAGCGCCATCTTTGTTACACAGCTCTTTCCCCCTGCTACCTTGCATTAGTCTGGGCCGCCCCCATCTTACCGTTATGATAGAAATCGCTGAGGTTATTAACCGATTACACATTCTCCATCAGATTAGGAGGGCTGTACTGGCCCACTCCCGCTACGGGAATTAGCGCTACACATTTCTCTTCACGCCGTGTCCTACAATGACACTTCACAGCCCTTCATGGCACTTGTTATTGCCAGGCAAGGTGCTAAAAACAGCTTTTAGCTGTTTTGAAAGCGTGTGTGTTTGTGTGAGATATGAGGGGAAGGTGGGCGTGTGTTTTTATTTTTTCTCTCTATTCTAGGAGTTCAGGTACATGCCATAGACAGAAGCTGTCACCTTCATCACTGAGAGGCACTTCATGAAACTCATGCAATATGTCCCCATGGTTTGGTAGTGTATGGGTCAATTTAGTTGTAATTTAGAGGTTTAGGTACCGCACAAAGTCTTAACTGAGCCACATTTAAAAGATCAAAGGCAAGTATCAAACCTGATTTAGTTTGTACCTTTTCAAAGATCTTTTGAGAACCACCTTAATTGTATGACAGATTATGATTTCCAAAATGTAATATTTCTGATGCTCTGTGGCCTACTGAGCTGTAGCAAGCTTTACAAAGAAGAGAGGAAGAGCATGCTGCTTTTTGACTGAGATGCAGGGCGACAGTTGACCTATAAGGGTCTGACTCACCCCCACGTTCACTTCACCACTAATATATTCACTTAGTAACGCCCAGAGGATGCGCAGTTCCGCTGTGTAAAAATGGTTGCGCACAACACCACATCCCATGTATGCATGTTAAAACGCAAACGAAGCACACAGGAGATCGGAACTGCATGGGTCTTGCGGTAACAGAATTAAACAAAAACGATGCTAACTATAAAAGATACAGGAAGTGGTCCACTGGTGGAATTTGAACTAGGAAATAAGGTGTGATATGATTGAGTGTGTACGCATGTGCTGCACTGTTCGTGTTCATATACACTGCAGAAAAGGAAAGCAAAGAGAAGAAGCTATCCATTTCTCAAGTAGACAGACAAAAGGGAGACGGGGCCTGAGGTCTTGAGGTCAGTCAAGTGTCCATCCATCGCAGAGGGAAAAACACAGAATATCTTACCCAGAACAAAAAAGGGACGTAAAAGACTGAGATCAAAAAGGAAGGGGAAGAAAAGAGCAGAGAGACAAAAAAAGATACACAGACAGAGTTCTGAGGCTTATCAGCGGAAGATTACTGCGAGAGATAAGGCCTTGAGGCAAGGCGTTGTGTTTAGCCTGTTTGAGGCTTCCTGTCATCATCATTAAGGCCGCTTCTCCGATGGCCACTGCAGAATAGAGCAGCCAATTGGAAGACACCCAGTGAAGACGAAGATAAAGAAAGACAGGACCGTTGGTCAAAAACAAGACTATATTAAGTCTAATGAGCAGCGTAAGCACAATCCAAATGCTGTGGTGAAGACACTTGAGTTCAGGCCGTTGCCGAGATGTAGAAACACTGCAGAATTTTTTGGCTATGCTAGTGTATAATTATATCTCTCAGTTTTATTTTCCACAATAATTATTGTAAAAGTGTGGATATTTCCTTTAGGGTGTCCACTATACTTAAGCATGATAAAGATATATAATAGAGAAGTGTAGTGACATATGTTTCCGCATAAATTAACGGTTATAAAAAAGGCAGAGATCATCACATTTAGCAAAATTATTCAGTTACAGCCTTCTGACGAAGATGTTTCTCATCAAAAACCTTGTCCTCCCCTCACACTGTACACCTCCCATGTAACACTTAACTGCCATATAAAAATTGGAAAGAAATTCCTATTGTCCTCTGAAAACCAAACAGCATGAACCTAGTCTAATGAGGCAGTGGTTTGCCTTGGAGTTGGGGGAGGGAGGGTTGTCTGCTGAATCTAGCTGGCTGACCGGCTGACAGTAACTGTCTGTGACTCTTTCCTGCCGCAGGAGTCGTAGGCACTAGTGTATTGTGACAGAGTGCAACCTTTAAAGGCCATCGACTGATATACAGCAGCACACAAACCCAGCGTCTCAGGCCTGTGTCAATCTCCTCCTCTTTTCTGCGGTGAACAGGCCTACAAGCATCCATGACCACACGCATACAGAGCATGAACAGTCGTACTGTCAACACACAGAGACACACCCACAGCTTAACCAAACATGTCTGAGTGTCAACTGTCCTGTGTCCAGTTGTAAGGAAATGTGTCCCTTCGTGAATCTGAAGAGGCTCAGGTTATAATACAGACATCATTTATCGTGTGCATTATCATCAATTACAAAAATCTGTCTGTCAGTTGCCAATTAGTGTTGCTCTCAAAGCCATTGACAGGGAACTTGAGTTACTACGGTCCACACAAACAAAATCATCTACTGCCATCTGCTGGTCAAAGTTGTTTCTATCAGAGAATATCAAGAATATCAAGAAATGTAATTATTGATTGACTTTCTGATCTCCTCTGGACGGTCAGGACACAGAAGCAACTCTGCAGGGATTCAGTTATATGACCTAATTTCCATTTGATCTTATGTTAAAGATTGCCTCAGCCTGCTAATGTTATGCCCCAAGTTAGAAAGAAAGTGATGGAAAGACAATAAAACAAGACCGAAGAAAGGAAGGTAAAACAACAAATGGAACAAAGAAAGAAACAAGCAGTTGAATTAAAGAAGCCTGTACACCTTGTAGATCAGATGAATAACTTAAGAGGGGGTGATTATTTCAATCTCTGTGCTTTTGTGTTGTACCTCTCATAGATTGTCTTGAGAGAAATCTGGTCAGACACTCCGTCAGTCTCTTCCAAAAAGAGGATGATCCATGATGTCCTGTAAGGCCACTCTTCTGTCAGGTTGATCCATGACGCCAGCCGATCCCAGTTGAAGATGATCTGATTGGCCCGCAACAGGCGACCTGTCAACAATGGTGCAGAGCATTAGTGTCTTTTTAATGCTATTTATTAAATCAGAGTGACGGTCCTCAGTTCGTAGCTTTATGTCTACGGCTTTATTGTAGCCTGTTGCTGTGACGCTGATAGTCTGAACACAGCATTAGAAGTCAGTGGCCTATTCTCTCCAAGAAATCAAACATCTCAGGTCTGTGTATCCTCCTGATAGTGTCTGTCCGTTAATAACCTGTCCAAAGTTAGGGGACTAGGAACAGAGGGATAGGCTGGTAACTGTTATCAGTTTGGGCATCCAAGAAAGGTCAAGATGATTTCAACCATAATATGTTAGATATCATAAATCAAATACAATATATTTGTAATACATTATGGAGTGTATTTGGCATGTACAACATATTATGGTTGACCCCGGCTGGTCTAGAATTACATCCCATCAGAGCTTTGTTTGTGTTTTTTCTTCGCCCACTAAACTTTCTCATTCAATCCCTGTAAAATGAGTTATATTCTGGATAAATAACGTCAATGTTTTCTGTTTAGACAAAATGTAAATAGTTAATATAACGAGATGAGGGCACTGCTAAAGCAGAACATGCTTTATTCTTTACCTGTGATAGAAACAATGTTAAGCAGCCTCCTCATGGTCTGTGGGCTGATGTCGCTGAACCAGTCCTCGGTCACCAGCAACTTGGTCAGGTCGAAGGACATCTGTCTGGTGACGGTCCTCTGCATCTGCCGACGCCGGTATGTGTCCTTAACAGAGCGAGTTCACGAAGAAAGACAGAAATTCAACGATCACAAGATCGAGCATTTGACATGTTGCCATGTTTTCAGATGGCTTAGCAAGATTAATGTTTCCACGAATTCAATTCATGTTATTAATATTAGTTTGTTCTATTATTATATGGAAACAAGCAATCCTGTTTATCAATGGGAGAGCAGTATGTAAAATCAATACCGCCACAGCTAAAGTGACACAAAAGCATTAACGTTACTCTTGACAAGCTGTGCATCATGAGACGTTTCAGGATCACTTGTCATCTCAGGTCATGCCATAGTAAAACCGTATGCTTGGATATATTAAGGAACACAGGTAGATGGGTGGAGCGGGCCTGTACTTACATGCAACCCACATACATGTATGGATTTATTTGCTCTCATTTAAAGTGAAATGATCTTATGGTGACATATCAATGATAGTTCAACTTGTTCCGACTAAAGATAATAATCCAGCAAACCTGCATCTTAACCCTATGAGGTGCGAGTGAAACCAATTTAAAGTATTTCTTCTTTCATTTTGTCCCTTTAATGATCACCTTCTTCAGTTCTCCCTTCTATATATTATCTATCTCTTCATAAAAAGACCGTAACATGTGATTTGCTGCAAATACAAATCAAAGAGCCACTGTCCCAAGCTGAACAGTCATGACACGAAAGCGAGCTATTGACACAGATCTAGCTGAGAACATCTGTGATGATATCAGACAGCTAACATGGTCATGAGCCAAGGCGAGGCTTTTGGTTGACTTTGAAGTTGTAACGCCGGTCTCATGACCTCTTTCCCAGGGAGATGAAACATATGGCCAGCACTCAGTAAGAACTGAGCAGATCCACCACACAGACGGCCCATTGTGGCTGACTTTTCCATATAGATGGATCTTTACTGTAATTTTACAGCTTTTAGTTAAATGCTTTCGTATCTGCTTATTTCTAATGGTGTGTCTTCTCCTTGCTGATACACTGTTCTTTCCTTTTGTAAAAATAATAATAATAATAATATTATTATTAAATTATATTTTGAGAAAGCGGTTCCTCTATTTTTAAGAACCGAATCCAGAAAATAATTATTTTTCTTATAAAAGTGGGATTCCATTAATTACAATAAATGGAAATAAGATGCCAGAGATCGTCCTAATGCCATCCACAACTTCAAAAGCCACAATGAAGAGCCACTAATTCATTTTCCCCTCCTGCCCTCGTTTTAATCTCCACTTGTAGAAAGAGGGCCCTCCTGCCAAGAGCTAGCTCGTGACAGAGGGCAAATAAAAAGAGCATGCAGCACCATAATAGAAGGGCCAACAACAATAATTGAGGGTACAAGATAAACCCGAGGTACAAACAAATGTCAAAACAAACAAGAGAGGGAGGCGGGAAGGAAGGAGGGGTAGTGAGAAGGTCTCGCGGGGGGGAAGAAGGCATCAGCGACAGCAGCAGTCACTTAGCCTCCTGCCAGCAGACCTGGTGCCAGTGTTTTGTCACAGGGACCCACTGCTGCTAGGCCTTGTCATTAGGCTGTGGCAACGCAGCAGGAAGGATAAACAGTCATTACATCAATTACACCAGGAACCTTGGCCGCATACCGAGCACCTCTCTTTTTGTATCTGTGTGTCTCCTTCTGTCCTCTGGCCTCGGCACTGCCTGCCAACACCACCACGCCTGTATTGAGTCCCCCCTTTCAGGGAGGAGGCCGAAGAGAGAGCAGTGAGGATTTCTAAGGCAACATCTCCAAACCTAATTCAACGTTTTTTTGTTTGATTAATGGCAAGACATTAAGCATTCATTTTCAACTCTGATATTTCCGGATAACATGCAAGTGTTTTGTCTTTTTTTATTTTGTATCAAGGGGGTTAAAAAGAGTTAAGGTGGGGTGTGAACTGTGTATCTTTAGGGTGACAAGTATAATAAACAATGCTTGATATATTGTCCTTGGTATATCTTATTTGGATTTATTAAAATCCTACTCTTGGACTTATATTTCTATTACTGCCTTTCTATTATCATTCGTCCACCCATGTCTCATATTGCATCCCCAATATTCTAAGGGGGATTACTCTTTGGAGTGCCTCTGCCATAGTATTTTGTTTGTGTGCGATAGTTCCTCCTTGTATTCATTATTAGAGAGCATTGTTGGGGTTGGGAAACATTGATGTGGGGCTGGAGACCCCAACAAAACATTGTTTGTCATATTGGTCTAAATAAATAAACATGACTGGCATAACCGTTACCCTGCGGTTTAGGGTGTTCTTGCTGCCGAACTTGGCCTGGTCCTGGCCCATGCTGCTCTGAGACACCTTCCTGTCTATGTCTTCATGCCATCCTGGACAAACAGAAGACAGAAAGAGTTGCCCTTGAAAGAACATAGTTTACGTCTCTATTAAAATAGAACTGTATCTTCGGAGGTTCAAACCCCTCAAACGTGTGCAATCCTCATATATGTGTACACAATACAATATGTTGTATATTTGCCATTATCCTTTACCTTCAGCAGGCGAGGTCTCTCCATTGATGGGTGATGCCATGCAGAGCTTTTTGGCTGCGCTGAGACCTCTGCTGTTGAGGAATACTGGCAGGTGGACGATGTTCCTCATGTAGTCATGTCCGTTGATGTTGGAGTCTCTCAGCACACTGTTGAGGTTTTGGTTGATAGCTTTGATGATAATATGGGGGTCACTGGCAAACACGGAGATAAAAGGGCCTTTGGAGAAGAGTACCCTCACCTGGAATGAGAAACCGTGAATTGGTGCGTAAATCTCTCACCACCTTTTTTTTTTTTTTCAAACTCAACAAACTTCAAACTTCAAACAAAAAAACTTTCCATGATGCCTTTAGGGTCTCTAACACAGCAGATTTGTCTGTGGAGTGTCCACTACTTAAATGTCAAAATGGGTAGTTTACAAACGGCAATAACATGACAGCTAGAGGCAACAGTCAGCTGTAGTACTTAGACTTAATGACTCCTGTGAGAGCACATGGTGCTGGGGATTTCCACTTTGCTAACTAAGGGACATTGTCCAAGTACATTGATTTGTGCTGCATGGTTTGTCAACCCCTCGTCCCCGAGGAGCATCAACTACGGCTACACTACATAATCTGCATCTTTAATGCACTTTATTTGGTAGGAAAAAAATATAATAATGTAACTTCAAAGTGTTTGAATCTCTGAACACATCATGGTTTCAGAGTGACTAGGAGGTGCTTTCAAAAATAAGAATATTAGATTAGCACACAGGAGGTTGCCATCTGTGTGCTAATCTGGGAATCTAAACTTGGAGGCGAGCTAAGGCAGCTGGGAACACCAGGGTGTCTGCCGGAGATGTGTGGCCTGTGTGTGCACAGGTGAAAGACACACGGGAAGATAAGGTCATATGGCAGCAGCCATGGTTAGAAATTTGCTTGAGTGACAGATGTTGCAAAATGTAATTGCTTCATATTATCTTGTTATCAGTCAATAGGAAGCTGCACTCATCATGTACAGTATGTTCCCTTGCACTGAAGCATGTGCACACACCGTGTCCAGCATCTGCAGAACTTTGTCCTGCTCACAGGCGTCCAGTCCGTCGATGATGACGGCCATGCGTGTCTGGTTCTGGGTAAAGCCATCAATGGTTTTGGCCATTTTTGACATTAGCTCCACTTCATGCTTCAGAACCTGGTGTGAGACAGGGAAAGAAAATCAATGTCTCAAAACAAGGAAAGGGGTAATTGATTGGATTGGGAACTACAGTGTCATAACTTCAGAAGCAAATGGAATGCCCCTTTATCCATGAAAACAGGATGTTGACGGACTCGCATTTGACTGCATACAATGAATGAAGTGTTTTAGTTTACCTTCATAAATCCTTCACTTTTGAGTCTATGCAAGTTGTTGGCAGCACTGTGCAGCCGTTTCCTCTGGGAGTTGAGGACGGAGTCGGCCACCTGCCACCAGGTCCTACAGTTGAGCAGTAAGGCCAGGCCCACCACACTGGCCATCGCAATCAGCACTGCATTTACTGTCAAATTCCCCGGGTCCACCTGGTAAATAAAAGCATTAAAGCTGATTACTAGGCCGTCCAGTGACCTTGTGGAAGAAGGCACGCTGTTTAAACACAGTGTTAATTCCTCTAACCTACCTTAAAGATAGCCAACAGGGCCATACCAGTGATCAGGCATCCCAGTGTCAAAGCAAACAGCACGAATGAGGGAACACAACATGTTTTCTTCCACTTCTTTCCTGGGGTAAGAGAGGAAGGTAGAGGATAATGTGAGAGAGATGTACTTCGATTAAAAATTACTTTTACAAAAAGCTATTATTTTCTATGCACATTAATTACCATAAATCATTAAGATAATTTGCGTACGGATGTAGTAAATGGAGTAAAAACTAAACCTTTGATTTTAAGCACTGGTATACTAACAAGTGCTCCATTATGCGTTCATCCTTTTAACAGCATCTTTAATCTAATTTTGCATCACTGCAATTGCAAACTGCATTAAATACCAATCATAACACACCTGATTAAAGCTTTTCAAAACATCTTAGTTATATTTGGTAAAATTCTCAAAATATCCCAGCAGCAATCAAATGATTGCAAATGCTTGGACAAAAAAAAAAGGAATCTGGTATCTGTGGGTGTCACAAGCCCACTTTGGAGGGAGGCCTGAAGGGAAGGGCACTCAGAGTTGTTGACTTGACTTGTGCTGCTCACTTCTTTCATTGGAAAAGACTATGCAATGTTGGACTGAGTTTTTTGGTTGGATATTATTTTTAATCTAGCGTTCATTCGCTAGTTTGTCAAGATTACCAGAACTAGCTTTAAAACCCCTGGTTTACTGTGTTATTAAAAAGGAATATATTTTACTTTTTTTCAATCTATAAAGACTGTACAGCGCAGATACATATTTTCAATTTGTAAGCCATTAACAGATATTAATACAAGCTCGTTATTGAAATCATATAACATAGTTTGAACTCCCTACAGTTAGCCTTCAGAAAACGGGTTATATGACTTGTTATGTTGGAAACATCTGGTTTTGTAACAGATTTTTCCTAGAGATTGGGACTTGGGCAATTAATAGAAAGAAGAACGACTGCGTCATAAACTTCCCATATATGACTTGTGTGTTCTGCAAAAAGGGCATCTTGACCCAAACGGAGTAAATCGTGTGCCAGGTCCTTTCGGTAAGCTTGTTTCTGAGGGACACCCCGAAAGAACACAACATGTTTGGGAAGCAGGAGGGGTTCTGGTTGCTGATTCCAACGACTGATTTGATTGGTGGAAAGTCTGATATTCACACTATAACTATATGCTGAATATCCTAAAACATTTTGACTTGTTGAATGTTGCCTTTGTGCTCATTAAAACACTTCCCTCTGAGTTGCTACTCCAAATCAACGTCTCTCTGCTCGTCATTTTGCCACAACAATGTAACATTTTTACTATCAAGTACAGATTTGATTGTGACTTGGTGTGCAGGATGAAACAACATTATATGAAAAAGTCGAAACGTCACCTTGGATCTCATCTCTCTTGAAAACCCTGAAGAGTCTGGTGGCCATGAAGCCAAACTCCCTCTCACAAGCATCAGAGAGTGTGGCAATCATCTCAGCCATGGAGGTCTCCCCTCCAACACTGGACAGGCGATTATAGTCGGTGAACAGGAACCTGTGTGACATGTTAGAAACAGAAATGATGCATTGATTTGTTCAGTTACACTGCAAACTTCAGATGGGACTGGGACTTAAGTATTCATTTGAACAAGATTGTTAACGTTGCAATAATATATGTAATAATCAATGGTGCTTATAACTTATAATATATGCAGAGTGAGACTGCAATGGTGAAGTGTTTACATGTTTTGTCTTTGACCTGGGGAAATGACAGAACTCAGCAGTTAGTATGTGTGTTTGTGTGTGTGTTGCTGTCACCTGACAGGCAGTGCGCGGGTGGTCTGCTCAGGAAGTTCAGGGGGGTTGACAAACATCAGTTTGAGCAGCAGCTCCAAATAACCGACCTGGCGAGCCAGACGGGTGCTGATGACCCACGCCCAGTTCCAGCTCTCCCTCCCACGCCGACATCCAAAGTACACCAACACTGGAGACATTTGGCGGTTTAATTGTTAAGTCCTATTCATAAACATCACTATGTTGTCTCCTTTTAAAAATCAATAACAATTTTGCATTTCTAGCTCATCTGTCGCTTCACCAAAAAAGATGTAGAGTAGAGCGAGGAGGCTGAGGGAGACAGCAATTGCCAGCTTGGGATCAACAGTGAAGCCCAGTACCACAGCTACTGAGCCACAGAGTAGCAGGGTCAGAAAGACCACCAGCCAAGAGAACTGGAACAATGGCTCTATCTGCTGGCCTGCAAAGGTCTTCATCTCATCTAATGGAGAAGAGGAAGGAAAACAAATATCTCATGTCAGATATTTCAATCAAGTATAAGAAAGATATGCAAACTAACTTATTGAGGGTTTCCACTCTTTTCTGGACATCCTTTTCCAGTGATGATGTATGGCTGGTATAACGGGGATCACACCATGCACTAATGGTTCTCTCTTTGGAAGTCTACATTAAAAGATGTGCAGCCTAGGCTATAACTTGTCTATGAAATCATATTTTGCATGCTTTCTTATATTCCGATTCTTAGAAATGATGCATCAACTTTAGCAACTGAACCAAACATGCAAAAAAATATAACATCATTCAACCATTTAAAACAAGTCGGGAGCAACTTATGTAATGTCATTAAATCTGCATGTCCTACCATGTGACAAGACTTCCGGGGGGTGTTTACTGTAGTATTTCCACAACATGACTAAGAGCAAACTATTTAAAATACTCTCGTCCATTAACTCCCATTTGAACGTTAATAAGACCCTGAACATAACTTTGCCCTTTCAGATGGCAAATCAGCTTCAGCAGATAATAGGAGAATGTTGAAATAATTTTCCAGACATTTTACTTGTTCCCTCATGTGATTTTATTGACTGGAAAATTGTCCAGGTTTTCTAGGATGCGTGGGAAACATTTGACATCATTTCACAATAAATACTTTTCATGTTTTAATGAGACCGTTTTAATGCTGTAGGCTTACTTACCCTCCAGTTTCTTGAGAAGGAAAGACTTGCCACTGCCCCACTGAGCGTAAAGTCCAACACAGATAGGTGGCTGCATGGTGGGCTCACTAAGGATGTCTGCTAGAGCACTGCTATACAGGTCATAACCCAACATGTCTCCATCTGACTCAGAGGGGGAGAGATGCTCTGAGAGAGAATAGGAGAGAGAGAAAAAGTTAAATCGTGCAGAAGAAGATAAGAGAAGACAAAGAAAGCCGTTAATTATTTTCTGATTTCAGGACAATGCAATGAGAAAATGTTGTCACACAATTCTTCCTGAATGAAATGGAAAAATGTGGTCATACTGGCTCCAAATATCTGTGTGAGGATGCTTTTCTGGTGGGTACAGTCGATGTTGTACGGTGTCTCTCCAGCTTTGTTTGGCCGGTAAAGCAGGCGGCCATCTTTAGGATTCCTCAGCAGCAGCTCAGCCAACCTCCGGCTGCGCCCTCGAATGGCAATGTGGAGGGGTGTGTCTCCTTTCTGAAGGAAGAAAAACATTGAATAGCTATCTCAAACACTCGAAAAAGAAACTCTCAGATCACTAGACAAACAAACAAATATAAAGAGTACAGTTATGACAAGATCATCCTGCTCAGGTGTATGTTAAGTGGGAAGTATGTTTTAAAAAGTACCCTTTCCACTGCAGACACCTTGGCTCCTTTATCCAAAAGGAGCTCCACTATTTCCAAGTTCCTCATTTTTGTGGCTTTGATGAGTGGGGTCTCTCCCTCCTAAAATGCAACAACACACATCATCAATATCATTTTGAACTTTATATTTACAATTAATCAACGCAACATAAGTGAAAAACATACCACTGCCTACACACAATAGTTTTAGAAAGAAAGAAAGAAAGACAGAAAGAAAGAAAGAGCATTTTTGGTCAACAGTATTTTTTACAGCAGATTTCTTTTGTTATTATTGTTATTTAATGTAGTGAATGGAAATATATCAAATGTTTATATTTTAAATATATATGAAAAATGGGATGGAAATAACAATCAAGAAATACAGAAGGATAACAGAAAGTGCATTTGACTTCTTTACTACTGCGTAACCTTGTACCTTAGTGCAGCTCTCGGTGTCGGGGTTACACTGCAGGATGTCTCTCACCATGGTGGCGTTGCCTTTCTCCACTGCCCAGTAGAGGGCAGTCTTTCCATCCTGACATGGAAAGGACAAGGCAAATACTATCATGCTTATTTTAGAAAAAAGAAACAAAGGAGTGTCTTGCGTATATTTGTGTAATCCCATGGTTTAAAGTTCACTTTACCAAGAAACCACAGACCTAACCGGTATTGAGTAGTGTCGTGTGACATATCACACGGAGAACACAAGAAGGCCTCCTGCCTGTTTTTAAACATTAACAAGGTAGCAAAGACAGTGGGACTCTTACCTGACCCCTGACGTCAATATCAGCGTATTTGTTCAGCAGAGCTCGGACTATCTCCACATGACCTCCTCTCACTGCTCCAATCAGCATGGTCTCCCCGCTCTGACAGAGATGGTGAAAGAGAGACAGAAATAAAAAAAACAGATAGAGAGAGACATGAACAGAATTTCATTCATATTGTATTATATATCAACTAGTCTTCTACATCATCAACAGCAAGCTTGTAATACTGCTGTCAGGTGGCCTCACCCTGTCTAGGATATTGACATAGGTGCCGGCATCCAGCAGGTCCTGTACGATCTCGGTGTGACCCTCCTTGGCAGCAATGGCCAGGGCTGTGTTGCCATCCTTGTCCGTCATGTTGACAGTTGGGTTTCTCTTCAGAAGCTCCTTTACAACCTCTGTAAAGCCACCTTTCACTCCCACAATCAGAGCCGTCATTGAGTTCTGAAAAAAGAAGAAAAAAGAAGTAATTTAAATTAGCAAATTTCAGGGTCAATCTAACTCAAACATTTCAAAATTACAGATGCTTCTCTCTACTTGACTGGGTATCTAGGATTTTGGTTGGTGTTCAATTTAACACACGGACAATAATTTATGGCTGGAGATTTTAAAATGTTTTCGATTTCAACAGCTTTGGGAGACACGACAGGCTTATTATTGATATATTGTCTAGCAAACCCAATAACTCATATTTTTCGGGGCACTAGAGTCTCTAAATCACATGTAAATTAATTGCTCTGCAACATTAGCTACTCTAGTTTCATCTGATTATTGATGCTATCTATCGAACTATTACATTTTTCAGTTTGTGACAGCACAGATGCAACATGACTCGAAGGAGCACAGATGTGCTCTGTCAAAGATGCAATCAATTATTTCATATTGCAGTCTACTAATGAGTTTGTGGCACTTGGGAGCATTAAATCTTGATTATGTACAAACTACACTGGCAAGAACAGGCCGCTTAGTTTGTCATGGGCCCCACGATGTACCCAAAACAAAATTAGACTTGCTCAGCTGTTAAGCTACCTGTCCAGTTTACCAAATCAAATATTAACATTGTTTAGGAAACACTAGCAAAATAAACATGCTATTTAAAATAGGTGTCGGTACAAAGTCATGCTTGTGTAAAGAGAAGCCTTGTTCTCAAATATCCCGAGGTAACGTGCTGCTGGAAGACAACACTGGAGATGCAAGTCCCGGTTTTGTCAGGTTGTTGTGTTGGAGTAAAGAAATATGGATAAAGAGCTCTGACACATTGAGGAGCAGACGAGGAGGGGGAGAGAAACTACAGAGAAACATTTTATTTCTCTGTAGGGCCCTTTCTATAATGTTATCTGACACAACTGAACCAGTTAGTGGCAAAAACAAGCACTTTTATGGAATGTAACGCAATATTAATGCTGCACAATTGCCCTCGCAGCTCGTTTCGTGGCTGCCAGTTACAGGGTTATACAACCCTAATACCAATTTCAATATCAATTAGACACCAAAACATAAGAAAAAAGTGGGAACTGAATGAATGAAAAATACCATAGTTTACCCTTCAAATCAAAATCATTGTATTATTTGATTAATTTATAATCCTATATATATATATATATATATATATATATATATATATATATGATTATGAAAAAATAAAATTGTTAACTGCAATTCAACCTATTCTACTAGTGTTGGATGTTCTACTGAATGCTACTGACGAATAGTAACCAGTCACAGACAATCAACTCACCGCTCCCTCTTGGTCCACATCCGCCCCGTTGGCCAGAAGGTGCATTACACTGTCAAAGTGGCCCTTCCTGGCTGCCCAGATCAAAGGAGTGGTACCATACTGCAAAGAACAAGAAAATATGTAACCTACCATATAGTCAAAAACCCAGGGACGTGTGATTAACTGAGCAGGAAGTTTAATAAATGAAGAGAAGACAGACTCCAATTTTGGACCAAAACAATTGTATCTTTTAAGTTCATCCCACTAACTACATCTTCTGTGTGATTAAAAACAAGTAAATGAACATCTGTGAGTATGTAGTTACCTTGTCGGAGCAGTTGACCTTGGCTCCGTGCTGCAGCAAGAGATGGACAATCTCTGCGTGTCCTCGACCTGACGCCCAGATAATGGGGTAGACGCTGTACTGTTGGGCCAGAGGAGAAGAGTGAAGTCATGCTGACAGTAACTAATGGTCAGTGTCGGGACTGTGGTCGTACTAACACTTTAAGCCACCCGACATGACTGAAACAGCAGATGGGGAAGGCATCGCACGGTGCAGGTGAAGAGCAAAGTTGTGGTTGCGTTTACATTTTTGTAACTGTAAAGTTATGTGTAGGGTTTATCATTACATTTACATGGAGCAGAGTAAAACACATCATATAAAGATTTTCTTTAAAGTAAACTGCTCCATCCAGAGACAGTTTTTTTAACATCAAACATACCTATTGTCTTTGTCATTTTCAACCCCGATATAAAAGGAACAACAGACACCAATAATGTTGTTTTTATTGGGGAACAAAAAAAAAAAAAGGTGTCCAGTCTTGATACCTGACCAGTGATGTTGGGGTTAGCTCCTTTTTCCAAGAGCAGCTGGACCACTTCTGTACGACCTTTATAGGCTCCCCACATGAGAGCAGTCCAACCTCCCTGAGTAGGGCACATACACAGAATACAGTTGAGTTGGAGAGGAGAGAATGGAGAGGAGAGAATGCGCAAAACACCCCCTACACATATAATATATACTGATCATGTTACATTCTGGACATAATTCTAGGTCTTGTCTTATCATTACATGGTGTAAGGGCAACAGCAATATTCAATTCAAGCAGTATAGGTTAAATCTAAGCAGTTTGTGGAAGGAAAATGTGCTGGTGTGACACACTTTCCACAGTATCACACTGTGTGGTTTAAAATAATCCCACCGTGATGATCTGTCCTGTGCAGCTTAGACATGTCCTGAGTCACATAAAGTTAAAAAAAACTCTAAATGTCACATCATACATGAAAGAATAATGTTGGGAAATCAAAAAGTGTAATCTTTGAGTGCCAATAAAGAAATGTATTTACTGTATGCAAACCATTGATAATTTACACTAACTATTGAGGGTTATTTCTCATTAGGATTACATTTTTGCTTTCTTGCTGTTGGAAATGCTCGTTGCCTTTTGAGCTGGTACATCGACATCACAACTAACAAAGTCTTCAGCCCCGGGTGAAAAATACTGTATGTGTATATCATCTGCATGCTGCCAAATAGTCTGCTCATGAATATAGAAAATAGCTAATACAGCAAGCCTGCAGACAGTCTGCCTTTGAAAGGTCTAGATCCCAAGACTAAATCACATCACTGCCCCATACAGAGACAACCAGAGATCAGTAAATGGTATTACATTTATGAAACATGAAATAATTTAATTGTATGTCCATTTCAAAGCGAAAGATCATCCTGTTCAACCAGCACTGGGGCCATTAGAGTTGACAGAAAACACTAATGCACATATAATCAAGACTTTATTATAGTTTGATCTTATAAAGGCTACATAAGGGTCAACTTACAATACAAGTTTGAGCAGCTTGTTAATCAACCTCAGTAGTTTTAGTTTAATGTTTGACACAATTGTATTATTGTTCTATGTTGTTTAGCGATCACATCTTTTTCACAAACAAATTGAAAAAACACAATAATTATTTTGGACACTATCTGTAGTCTTGCTTCACCCTACACACCAGGAGGGATGCACTCACAAGAAGTTGATTTTGGTGAATCCATTATTAGCATAAGTGTTAATAATGTCATGAGTGGCTTGAAAAATATGTAAAGTAAAAAATAAATATACAGGAATTATCATAAGAAAGAACAGACTCAAGCATTGTCCTATAATGTATTCAGGGAGGGCCTTGTGATTTACTATTGTTTTTTTAACATTGTTGATTATTTGTTTTTTACTAATCATGATGATTGCTAAAAAAACATGTATCCTATCTGTGATGCAATAATATTTGTTTATTTACTAAAAATAAGGTGAAGTGATTCCAGTGTGTTATTGCCATTTTAGGAGTTTAAAGTATATATGTAGATGATTACTGATATAATATTGTGAATTGCATCCACTGGGATTGACCACACAACTTTCCTACCGATTTTATTTTTTTACCAGAGAGCATGTTTATCATACAGGACATAGGTCTGGATAATGGCATCTTAGAATGAAGTTTTTCATATATAAAACAACATTGTTTTGTTCAAAACTGAATTTTATTAAGAAAGAGGTTGCGGTAACTTTCCAAGTCCTCACCATGTCTCGATGTTCCAGGTTAGCATTGTTCTCCAGCAGCTCCCTCACCACCTCGATTTGGCCCTCCTTAGCTGCCGAGATCAACGCTGTCCAGCAGTCCTGCACACACAGACAACCTGTTACCGTGGGAACTCGCATCATACTCCAAATCCAGTTGGACAAACGTCTGTTCAAGTGCTATGTGGGACGGCCCGGGAATGGTCAAAGCCCTTTACCCACCAGCTGGTCATACCAGGTGCTCATGGCAACGGAGTGTCGCATGGACAAACAGGAGTGTCAGAGTTAAGTAAGAAATACAACTACGACCAACTATTGTATGTAATGGTTCCCCTTTCTTCTTCTGCGTTGGTGCGAGAGTGAGCACAGGTTTCAGTGAGGCGTGTGTAATAGCAGGTTACATGTACGTGAGATGTTAATGAAAGGTGTTCTGTGTGAGCATGCATGCGTGTGCCTAAGTGGGAGGGTATATGAATGCTTAAGTGTGTGCGTGTGTGGGGGGGCTGGATTCTGAAAGAACAGGGTGTTGGCCAGCAAGTGGATCCTGTCATTTAGTCAAAAGAGCGAAGGTAAAAATGTGTAATAACTTGTCATTATGGCCCATCACGGCTCATAATAGCTGTGGACTAAGCCCGAGTGTGGCGAGTTCAGCAATATAGGACATCAAGGCCACTAGTTCAGCTACGTTTTCTTTGTCAAGTGGATATTGTGGTTAAAATGACCGCATTGTTTTTCACCTGTGCCTGGATTCTCAATATTTAATCAAACTCCACGTGTGCGTGTTTGTGAAGGTGTGTGCATATTCGGCAGTTTGGGATGTTATGTGCGTTCGTGCGTGCTTACAACATCATCCAAGTTAACGTTGCTTCCTCTCCTAATGAGTTCTTGCACTATCTCCAGATGTCCCTGCTCTGCTGCCACCATCAGGGGAGTCTGTCCATTCTGAAAAAAGAGGGAAGGAACTTAAACTGTGATAAAGATTTTAACATGTCAACAACAAGCCAACAATTTTCCCTGTTACCCTCTGAGAACTCCCTGGGAAAAGAAATGGCAGGCAGTGATAGTATTTGATGATTTAATTTTAAACCTATACTGAGAAAAAACAAATGTAACCCTTAATGCAATATGGACTGAAAAGCTTTTATAATAGTCAAGTTACAGTTTTAAGGTTAAAGATGGTCTTATTCTACTTTTTTTCTTCCTGTCAACAAATCTCATGAAAAGGCTTAAACTTTATGAGAATCGTCATTTACATATGTGAAATTTGACATTGTGAATATACTTAATGGGTAAATACTTCACTGAAACACCCAAAACACGTTTAACATGGATTTGATTCACTCGTGAGTATTTGTAGCAGCAGGATGGTTTGGAATGTGAGATTTACATGAAAATAACCTGAGTGTGTTCGTGGTTGGGGAAATGAAGGACCGGATCACACAGTGCAACAGCGTGGTGCATTGATGTTTATTAATAGTTTTTGGACAACAACAACAGGGGTCGATGGCACTGAATAATTACCTACATCAGAATCTGGCTTTCCACATACCCTTCTAGACTCTCTACATTAAATACATATTAAGTTATTCTATGAGTACTTAGTTCCCACAAAAGGTATTAACTCAAACAGGGTTTAATGTTAGATGTTTTTTTAATGATCAACAGAAAAACAAGCCTTATAACACAAAGTGAAATCACTCAGCTCTCCAAAAAATGACAATAATATATGAAAAAACTTCCAGGGAGGGCGAATGCTTTTTATAGGCACTATAATGTCATACATTAGCATTTTGAATATTAACCCTTAATAAACCAAAAACACTATAAACTACTGTGTCTTCTCTTCTTAGGATGGTTTCATTCAAGCTTCAAACAGATTGTAGTTTCTTTTTTCCCACACAACACTTGTTACATGATCTCAAAGAGCCTCTGACTACTTCATACTGCGCCCCAAAATAAACAAGTTGAGCCAATCAGAGGGTTGCTGTGATACAAAATGTGATATGGCTGACTTACATCACTCCTGCTATCCACATCTTTGAACTTGTCCAAATGTGCTTTGATGGCAGCCAGGTTCTCCTCCTCCACGTAGCTGAACAGGCTCTGGATGGCCAGAGAGGTCATCTTCAAGGAGGTGGTGGTATCCATGGTTGACTGCTAACCACCTGGACACCACTGCAGAGCGAGAGGACAACAGATTAGTATTCACAGAAGGCTTAAGATACGAATGGTATCTATCGGGCCAGCACAGTTAAATGTACAGCACTACTATGAGAAGCAGGGATGTTAAAGCTAGGAAGAGGGTGTGGTGTATCTTTGAAGTGATGCTAGGCAGTAAACAAATTCAGTCCAAACCCAGCACACACGCACACACTCACCCATGCAAATAAAAAAACCCAGAGGATGTATTTTTTTCTTATAAACATCACAACATACAATCAGAAAAGAGGATCACATTTGACTGTTTTTTTTTTTTTTTAATTTAAATTTTAATTCTGCTGCATAAACGGACATTTATTATAACCAGTGTGGTTTCAATGTGTACGCATTCTCACTTTGCATTGTTTACATGCAATTTTGTATTTATATTTATAGTAAAAGCAGATTGTGAGAAAGTGTATATATTTTTGCTGCACAAGCATTTGTATCTGCCTTTACTGCCATACACAGATACATTATTTGTAGCACGAAAAAAATGTACATGTTAACCTTTTGGACACTGATATGTGTCTGTTTAAACCATAACGTAAAAGTGTGGTTACAACAGGATAATGCACTGAACATGCTTAATACACAAAAGCTAACAGGGGCACTTGGTTCAGTTCAGTTTGAGTTCAGTCTGCCGGCTCATGCTGAAAACATGAACCGTCTTCTTCGTATAATGAAGGCAGGGCAATAACAATGCTCCAATCCAGGAAGTCCACTAAGTCATCAAATACCACTGAAGACAAAGAATAGTCTCTGAACGTTGATCCTTTGATTGTAATGATCATCTGGACAATTGGTGCACTCGACTGTGTGCTCCAATTATTTCAAGACCAACCTCAGTTCTACCCTCCTCCACTGCCTTGAATAGGACGTTGGGGAACTTGCGAACACTAAACTAAACATGTTTTTTATTTGTTTTAAGTCCCTGAAGCTAGAATATGTGCACACTATTTCACTGAAACTGCTTTGCACTGAAGGAAAAAAAGGAGTAAAACGTTGTACGGTAAATATATGCATCTGACAAAAATTAATGCAAACGACCCAGTTTGCAGAGATTATCTATAATTAGGCTCCCCCATTCTAAAGGCCTATTAGAAACCTGTGAAATAAACTAGCATGTTCCTCTATTTATTAAAACAAAAAATATTTGTCACGAGTGTCATCATACCCATGTTTACCCTGGAGTCCTCACACAGGACATGTATGTAACCATTGGGAACAGACAAGAAAATAATAACATTCTGTAAAATATCGAAGCTTCCCAGACATTATATGTAGCATTTCACCTGACAAAAGAAACTCCCTCAAACATAGCTTTTAGCTGTAGTAGGGGTTTAGCCAATCGATGAAATACTCATCAATGATTCATAAAGTGGGGCTCCTCAATCATGGTCAGACTCACTTCCTGCTGCAGTAACACAGAATTAATCAGCTGCATTCACTCATTGCTTGCAAATTGCCTTGGCAAAGGGTTTCAAATTAAGACCAGCAAACATGCTGCTCAATATATAAACATAATCTGTGAAACAAGGAGCTCAGGCTCAGGTCAATAAACGCTTAAATGTCACATGCCTGTTGGGCTGCCAGTACAAAGGCCCATAACAGCCAATTAACTCAAATTCAGAGCAGTAAGTCCATAAATATCAGCAAATTCTTTCTTTATTCTAAATTCCGGCAGTGTTTCTTCAGTCAGGGTTCACCAGCCAACCGTTCTGCCATGTCTGACAGTGTCACACTGAAATGAGAAAAAAATCCTTTGTTTACGTTGAAAGATTGTTGACACACCCTCCTCAGTGCCTGGTCTCTCAGCACAATGGGTGGACGATAACAGCCCAAGAACCAATCAGTAAACATTTAGCTTGCTCTTTGTTGGGCAATGATCAGATGGGAGCCAACACACATGCATTTAACTTAACACACACACAGAAAAACAGTAGAGACAAAATACCAATAAAAACAGTAAAAGCTTTTAAAACAAATGATTAAAGCTGCTTTAAGAGACACAATCTCCAGAAAACACTACAAAATGTGAACAAACCCCTTACCTTAGTGTAGGGTGAAGCTTATATTTATTTGGCTATTCAACAACACCAATATTTATCCCTTGTTCACTCGCAAACAGAATCAACAAGCACTGCCAGGCTGTGCTTCAGCATCCCCCTTCACTCAAGGCTGAATATTAGATGAGGGGGCAGGCCGACGCCCATCTCGTTCCAGCACAATAGGCACACGACCAGATTTCCATTCATTACATGCACTGGCTCAGCACCAAATTATACAGATAAATGTGGGGAGACAATAGGATGTTGGCTTAAATTGTGGAAAGCATTAAAGTAAAATGTCACTTGAGTGTGTTTGATTGCTAATCAATTGAAGTCAAAATGTGAAACTAATTTTTAAACACTGTATTCAATTAGCTACTAAAATCAGGTTGGGATGGGAAATTTTGACAAAATCTAAATAAATATTACAACATTTTAAATCAAAAGTCTAAATATTGATGTATTAATGTATGGTATATATTTTAAAGTAGGGTTCAAACTCCTATGATCACAAACTAAGGTTACGATTTCTAAATTACTTGATTCCTCGCGTACATTTGCAAAGAATAAGAAGAAGCCACACAGAAAGTATTTTGAATAAGGAAATTTGTTGTAAAGCAGATACGATGACCAAACATGCAAAGGCCTTTTTCAAGCATTCCCACAAAAAACATTGAAATATTCATCATATAACCATAAAGCAGGAAAAACAAGTTTAGGGTGATTTCTTGGTATTGATAGCTATAATTTTACTACACATCAGTGGGAAAACACTGTATAAAAACACCCAGATCTACTTTCAGGTCACGTATAGTTCAGTATTTATGTAAAAACACAGACCACTTGACGTGGTCATCAAAACTCATACAACTCCTTGTCAGCTGTGAACACACATGAACAGGAACCTGGGAGGCAACACTGGATATGATCTCTAAATGTAACCAGTCAGCTCTTCGTGGCTCGTCATGTGGGTATGAAAATGCTGAGGATTCAGTTCCATGTCACATACCAGGGTCTGCTTTTTACATCAGCCCATGAGCCAACCCCTGGTTTCTAGTTTCAACATAGTGGTGTGACATTACTATGCAGCAACTTAAAAGTAACAACTCTAACAAGAGCAGGCATGGAGCACCAGGCCCTCTCACTGCCTGTCTTTGGCTTGTCAAAAAACAAGTAAACATCTGGATACCACACACACACAAAGAGAGAGAGAGAGAGAGAGAGAGAGAGAGAGAGAGAGAGAGAGAGAGAGAGAGAGAGAGAGAGAGAGAGAGAGAGTATTGATCTACTTTAGTTCACCTGGTCTGTATTGGGCGAGTTTTCACAACAATTGACTTCCCGTGTTGACTACGTCACTGCAAGGCAACGGCAAAAACACTCGCGAGCCAAACTCCTAACGGCTAACGTAACAGGCTAACGTTAGCTCAGAGTGGCTAGTTCTCCAACAGGTCCTCACACTTGTATCACCTCTAAAAATAAGAACAAAAAGTAGAGTGCACAACATGACGTGCTCTTACCCAGGCTGGGCCGCTCTCTACGGGTCTGTGCTGTGATTCTCGCACGGAGAATGTAGTCAGAAGCACCGTTTTCAACATGTCACACTGAGGCTGCTGTGTTCAACCTGCTACATACAGGAAAGTCCGTAGCTCCGCCCCCTACTACCCCTGGTTACAGTGGCGTCACATGTGGCGGAGCAGAAGGGGTCAGGGACCTCCGCGCGCACTTCAACCAAATTGCCTCGATTAGAACAAGGACCCAATCTGGCTGCATTGCTGTTGGCAGGTGGGATTTCCTACCAACACTTTAAAAATGTTTTAACTGTCAGGACCAATTGGAGTAGAACATATTGTTATTTTCATCATGTTTGCAGATTCACATTTGAAAACCCCATAATGAGTATATACAATGCCATGAACTGTTTTCTAGTACATCAAACTACCAATACAAGAGCGTTCAAATGTGCTGCAGCTCAACCAGCCACAACACTAAATTCTGCATGTGAATGCATCAGTGAAAATAATCGAATAATATAATATCAATCATAAACACTCACATGGGGTCATGTGAGTAAGTAAATATAAGTAAATATTTCTTATAATACTTCTGTTAGTAAAACTTTAAATCAGAACTTTTACTTGTGATGAAGTGCTTGAGTAAGATATCTGAATACTTCCTCCACCACTAATTCTCACACACAGCCTATATTCTATTTCTTAATATGTGTATGCATGTATTAAACAATAAATAAGGGACCAAACAATGATAATCAAGTCATTAGAATATAAGGTGGGAACCAAGGGAGAGCATATAAAAAAAAAGGTTTCTATTGTGTGCCCATTCTTTGGGTGAGCCAGACAACTGCACACTCTGGGTGTAAAACCACCAACATCTTGGTGGTTTTAAAAAGGTTTGACACTAAAGTAATGTATAAGTGTTACTGATAACATCAACTATAGTTCCATCATTGTGTCCACTCTAAAGCTGAATTGGCTAATGGTATTATTAACTTGATAATTTTATTTAATTTTTGCCAAATTTCCAGTGGTTAGGTGAGCCCCTAAATATCCATTGCACTTTTAAGCATCATATGTAGTGAGCCTTGCAGGGACTTTGTAAAATCATATATTATATTGTAACACATCTGCAGCAATGTGGTTATTTGAGAAAAAGCAAAGGTGTGATTAACAAATGAATAATGTCGGCATGACATGTATGCACATTTATGCAAGCTAGTTCCAGGGCTTTGGATGTGTCCATATTTGGTATTTTTTGCTGGGAAAGAATGACATTAGTTTTTTCCTGCACTTTATCTCCTAAAATATTTCAATGTTCCTGCCATAAGAAAGTTGCAAGTACACAGTGTGTTGTTGGGATCTTCACTTGGTTGCATGAGCATGACCTGGATCAAATGCTAACATTACATCAGTTTTTCTGCTAATATTAATTTCAGTTATTGCACCAAAAAAAAAAAAGGACATAAAAAAAATATATATTTTTGAAAACATACATTTTAGTGTTTAAAAATAATTTCTCTTTATTTTGCCACATAAATCAGAATTTTAATGGACTGTTATACAAATCTTTCAATAAATTTCCTTCTGACACAAAAATAACCGTTATGTTACACAGGCGCGCACATATACTACATGGACACATTTGCACACACAAACACACACGCAGGCACGCATGCTCACATACATACAAAACAAAATGCGCCATTCATGATTTGGCACTTTGGACATATGGAGCCATTTGCATTGATCTGCTGGTTTGGTTGGCCATGCAGTGCAATAATCGCTTTGTTTGTAGAATGACATCCCTTTCCCTTAAGTGGGCCACGGTCGCCTACACAAGGCCCAGGCTACAAATATAGTTTACATGAGACCACATCGACATGTACGGATCACATGAATACTGGTATACACTGAGTTATGGCAGGAATATGCAAACGTTAGAACATCTTAAAAAGAAATGGAAAAAGCTCTCTTTCTGCTGCTTTGTTATTATTTTACATAACACCAATGCACCAAACCAACTCAAATTACTGACAATTGGAAGAAAACAAAATGTACGACAAAGTGTTTATGATATTGTGGGCGTGACTTTCCCAAACAACCGACAACTGAGAGGTGCTTTTCAGGTCGTCTCCTCTGCATCACATTTCCTTCACTAAAATAAAAAATTTTTAATGATACAGAAATCAGTTTGAACTGCTGCATGTCATAAAGAGTAAACTGGATGATTTGAAAGGCCATGAACCGAAACCCTACAGTAAATGCAACCTGAAATATCACCTATTCTAACATAAGTGCACACAATATGAAATAAGACCATTTACCACAACAGCTATGCACTGTGCATCAATTTGGAAACTTTTCTTTTACATTCCATTGACTTAATAATAATAATAATAATAATTATGGCTACAAAACCTTTTGACAATTAAATACATCTTCAGTGAATGTGGTAATTTGAATAGATTTGTTATATTTGTAGGATTTTAAGACAATGAATAACACTGCAACAGTGTGTTCAACCGTGATGTTAACAATCCACTGTGTCCCCATTTGTACAATTTTATTAATTTGGACTTGCATTAAATAGTTTTGGATACTTGTAATACAGAGGCACGACATTTGAACACAGGTCAAAAAAAAAAAAAAAAAAAAAAAACACACCTTTGAAACCAGGTCAGAAATCATTAAAGAAAAAAAAAAAAAATGGAAATCACAACAGTGTAAATGAACTCCCTTTGAAAAACACACAGTTGTCTGTCACAAATGCAGCAGATATGAAAAAAGAAACATACATCCATTCAGTAACTCTTGAGTGCCTCTTTTAGACTTCCCACAGGTGGAGATGGATGAGATCTGAATTAAATTAAATCACAGAAAAAAAAAAGCATTGACAATGGATCTGAAATATTGTTGTCACGAACATCTAAATACAAAACACGAACAATGTGACGTCTTCTCCAATAAAGATTTTTAAAAAGACATAGAAATCAAACAATGTTTTGAGGATCCTAAGGCCTGTTTGAAATTGGCAGCTGATGATAAAGTAATGTTTCTTTTACATTAAAACCGTTTTCCATTTCCACCTAACAGAGGTTTGTATCCAGACAATGACAAAAACCCTCCACATACTGCACACGTCTCATCTGTTTATATAAACTGACACCACAACGGTGAAACTGCAAATTGGTTCCTGCAACGTGCCGTCCAACTGTTATTTCACCAGCCGAGTACATAGAGGGTTTAAGGCAGCTTGGAAGTCTTCATTTCCACTAATGTAATGTAAAGTAACCACCATCACACATTAGTTTACACTATGGCCATTGTTACATCCTGGTCTCTTATCCATGTCAGAAACTGTGATTGCTGTCATCCTTGCTACTGGAAGTTTTGACAGAACATTGACTTGCGTTTCCTGTCGGTTAGGATTCTCAGAGCATCCGATATTTGGTTCTTTGTCAGGTAAATAGACTCGCCACAGTCCAGCTCTCAGTGGTTTTAGTTTGTCTCAGTGTTCCTGCTGCTGGAGGGACTGCGTGTCGCTGTCCAGAGCCTCATGTGGCCTTTTCTTTTTGGTTGCAGTTGTTGTCAGTGCTGTTGTGGTCCGCCTGGTTGTCCTTTAGGCCGTCCTGCTGCTCTTTGGCCTGCAGACGTCTCGATTTGACAGGGAGGGCCAATACCACCAGCAGGCAGAGGAGATGTAAGCAGTAGTACCAGGACCTGCGGCGGCATCCCAAAAATTAGAATTAGCACAACACTGTTTATTAGAAGGAATAGTTGGAGCACAACAACAGATAATATGTGCAGGCCATAAAAACTATACGTCGCTTTTTTTTTTACCCATAGTGTGGCTAAAAAACTAGGGATGGCAATGGTAGTCAGTTGCTTTGGTCCAGACCAAAATATCTGAACAACTAAATGATGAATTGCCCTTTAATTTTATGCAGTCATTCATGCTCCCTAGAGGATGGATCCTAATGGCTTTGGTGATCCCCAGCTGTTTCCTCTGGTGCCACCTTAAGGCCAACATTTGTGTTAGCATACTACTGTGGTGATCATATTAGACGTTATACTCAGTAAGCATCAGCATGTGAGCTTTGTCATTGTTAGCACGGGGCTTAAAATACAGCCTCACAGCGACACTGGAGGGGCTCGAGACTCTTAGTTGTGTTATTCTGTTGTGCAGAATAGCTTTGAGGAAGTTGTGCGATTGACAACGCTGTATCATGAATCACAATAAGTCATATTTAGGGATGAGTGGTTAGTTAGGTTTCATATATGAGGAGAAAAGAAAAATAATTGGTTTTGTAATGACGTTTGTTTTTGCTTAAACAGCAAAGTTTTGCAAACACATGAAACAAGACAACATGCTGATTTAACTGTCTATATTTTCTGTATTGAACTCAGATATTGTGTTTAACTCCAGGTTGTCAACGACACAGCTCAGAGCAATATTTCATCAATATCAACACAGTATTCAATCAAACACACAAACCTGTAGAATTTGAGTGAGGGTCCCACAGCAAGTAGGACAAATGGCGCCACCGTGTAGCTAATGGCAACTTGAGTCCCTGCCCACGTCATGACGTCGTAGATGCGCTTGTGCGAGTCAGAGCCCTGGAAGTACGGCCTGATGTTATGTCTCACCTGGAAGAGAAGAAAAACATCCCTGTGAGTTGAACTTCCCAACATCATTTTCAAATGAATGGCACGAAAACTTTAAATTGCATCCCACTCATTTTGCTGAACAACAGACAAGACGTGAATTGAACCAATTAACCTACTTTCCTGAAATCGTTCATGGCAGCAGGCATTACTGCCTACTTCTGCTTATAATCTGCTCAAGGTTCTCTTTTCCCCTCCCTCTGTCTCTCTCCATGTCTGTTTTCCTTCTCATAACTCTTCAACATGTCTGTGTGGGCAGTGGCCAGTAGTTTTGTAGTTTAACTGGGTCAATTGTCTCCTTGTCCTCCTTCAGATAAAGAGGAAGAAAGTGCCTGCAGGGACTCACCTGCACGACAAGTTTACTGTACGGTCATTTCAGTTAATCAACCCTTTGCGAGTAGATTATCTAGAATTAAAGTGTGAGTTTCCCTCATGTAGCACCACTCCACTGTCTCCACATATATATCCTCCTACTTTTACAAGATTAGAGTGAAGAGGTTTGGTTTAGCACAGATTAGTGGTAATGGCCTCGCACTTCAACATGAGGCATAATACTTTATCATTATCCCCTTACTCTCCATCAATGAACTGTGCGTTTGTGGTTCTGCTAAGTAACAGTGGTAAATCTAAAGAGCTCTTTGACAAAATGTCAACAACGACTGTTGGATTCACCCTCAATATCGGGATTCATGAGCTGCAAGAGCTGCCGGTAATCTACCACTCCAGAATTATGGGTTTTATCCATTCGGCTTAATATGGCGAGGAACATCTCCAACAATGGGTACTGTATAGACAAAATCAATGTGTGTACTCACGGCACGTGCAGCCATCGTCATGGCAATGCCAGTGAGGAAGGTCAAGTAGTAGCCAGGGTACACCCCGTGCCACATGGCCGACAGCAAGAAGGTGGCAGCCATGGGGTTGATGCGACAGCGCTCATAGCACACCCTGGGGAACACACATCCCGTGTTTGGGTAAAAATAATTAAAAGTAGAAAATAATGAAGGCCACTGGCCACCATTTGGGAAAAATACACACATGGATTGTTGACATCAAACTTGATCACATTATGAACTGCAATATAAGCAATCAATGTTTGTTTTTGTATTTAAAATAAAATACTCTGTGATTTGTCTGTACTTTATGCTGAAGTTTATACAATTATTACATGGCATTTTGCAACACTTGAGATATGCAGCAGACATTTCAGTAACCCTCTACAGCCAGGACTTGCTCTCACACAAACGGATCGAGGTACATTATTACAACATGATGACTTTTACCTTTTGAGCCAAAGAGCTGTCTGAATATTCCAGTTGTCTAGGAACATCTTGAAACTGGTGGCAAACTGAAATTGGACCCAAAAGAATACACTTTAGGCTTTAGTTGAAAAAGGACTTTGTGTGCATATAATAGGTCTCGTAAAAAGAGGCTAACCTCAATGTCCAGAATTCTGAGATTTGATATCAGGTCCCATCGTGGGGAGCCATCTTTGTTGTATCCATTGAAGCCAAATCCAGCAGCGTTGTTGATAGCATCAGCTGCAGGAGAACGGCAGTGCTCAGAAACATTTGTACAACAGCAATAGTGAAGGATGAGAACCGCTCCATCTCCTTTAAATACATTAGTTTGTGAAGCAATGACAGAAACAGATGGAGCTCTGGCATCACATGTATTGCTGCAGTTTTAAATGTCGCACTAGATGGCACTGTTGCGTGAAGAACTACTGTTAAATAAGGAGTTGGGGGGGGTTAGGCTGCAGCTCAATAGACTGCTTTGAAAACAACAAAATTACCTGAACCAAGGACAGCTCAGTGAGTTCAAACTACATAAATCAGCAGTATTATTGGAAAAAAAACCAAAGCAGTACCACCTCTGTATTACATTTGGACCCGTTTTAGTCCTGTATTGAGAGTCAAGCAATTAGAGGAGATGGAGCAAGTTCATTATTGACAGAAAAAGAGGCCAGTCTGATTCACCAGCAGTCAAATAAAGAGAAAAAAGTATGTAAATGTTAAAAAAGAATGGGTAGGTGAGAAGAAATGTGTGCTCACGTCACATCAAACTCACCAAGGGTCCAGACAAAGTAATACTTTGGCCTCAGAGCCAGCATGGCCAAGTAAAGGTAGATGACCTGCAGATGGAATGGTGTGGAGCTGACAAAGCCGTCGTTTATCGAGTGCTCCACCGGGAGCAGCGTGCACAGCGACAGATAGATGCCCAGTGAGATGGCACATGTACACAGCTTGGAGATGACGTCATTCTGGGCAGAGGTGAGAGTGGGATACAAGGAAGCAGCCTCGTTAAAACCCAATACGTCATTTTCAGAAACAATAACCACATTAGGAGACATGATGCTTGGACTTCAAAAAGACAACGTAGGTTGATTCAAGGTTAACTCAAGTCCTTGAGCATTTTATATCCAGCCATGTCTGTTCTCCACTCTGTTCCTTTATCTTCTGAGATGAATACACACTCTTGGCGTGTAATTAAATTATGAATGCATTATGCAGTAAGGAAACAGAATTAACCTTGAGGTTTAGACATTTGCATCATTAAATTCTTAACAATGTCTCGGTTTCTGTTTCTCTGAGGGGAACCAAACGCATAGTAATTACCCTGCACCCCTTCAAACGGCTCCACTGCTGCATGGGCCTTTTTCAAACATTACCCCAAAAGTGTTTAAAAGAGAACTGCATAGTTTAACATCCTATTTTGTAATATCCTAACCCCTCATTCAAGTACTTTCTTTGAGGATTTAAAGCCTTTCAGAATCTTTTCACCCACCACAGCACAACATGTAGGTATATTTTACCCACAGTGTTTTGCAGACTACACACAATGGATGCACTTCTATTCAAGACTTGTACCTTGGACGAGGGTTCGCTCTGCTTGTACTTCCCGTTCTCCTTGCCGTTGGCGTTCTCCTGGTGGTGCGGCTGGTAGCACGTGCCTTCGATGAAGGCCATGTAGTCGTTGTATGAGCAGGTGGGCCCTGCCAGGATGCCCATGAAGTTACAGTTGTAGCTCAAGTACTCCAGCAGGGTGGGCATACGCCTTCGTGGTCACAGGGAAGAGACAAGAGCATTGGCTTCGGGGGAGAGCGGAAATAAGAAGTTGTTTTCATGTTGTGCCATAGTGCCCAACCCTTCAATGTAAAATACAGTATAATAGGACAACAGACCAATATAGATCACAGATCCATATGTTGAGACAGCTTCCTGTCCACTGAGAAACCACAATGCTCTATTCCATTGAACTATTCACGACAAGAGGGAGGGCCTGAGTGCTTTCAGACTCTGAAGCCTCTGTGGTCTCTTACCCTTCCTTGCTGAATTTAATCTGCCGGGTGAAGCAGCAGTCTAACTGTCTGAAAGGGGAGCTGCTGTTTCTACTGCTAATTCCTCACCTTCCCAGTAGCCATCTGAGATTTAGACCCAGAAGACTGATGATTTAGAGTATATTTATGTTAATGAAATGCAGCTTTGATGCAAATCTGGGACCTTACAGGTAGACTGGCTAGCTTAGCATTTCATGCATTTGGTGTGTTGTACAGATGGTCAGTGTATTTCCAAGCTGTTCCCAGAAAATTATGCAAAGATCGTCTCAAAATGCAAGTCCTGCTCTCTGCTCTGTCTCTTAACTGTTATTTTGGGCTATGTAATCACACATTAACTCCCTGTTTGTTTACAGTAGCAACTCATCTACCCACTCAAATTCTGCTTTTTTACACATTTATGCACACCACCTGCGATAATAACTGTCAGGGAAAGGAATCTGCAGTTGTTATGCAGGACAGATGAACGGCAGGACATTCCTACCATACAATTCACATCAGAGTAGAGAATGTGTGGTTTCCTAGATACCACGTGCCTAACAACTGCTTGACAACAACAGAGCGAGCCTGCAGATTTCCTATTCCTATTCATGATGTGAGTTCATCACTTTTGATTTAAGATCATGTGACTTTTTAAATTGCGCTTCATTAAATGAACCCATCATCTGAAGCATTAAAAACATACCTGAGTCACATACCTGATAGCTAGGTATTTCTGACTGGGAGTCAGTTGCCCCTCTTGCTTGGTCAAACCTACAGACACAAATATATACATGTCACATTATCTATGATGTAAATGCAGACCTGCAAATCATGCTCCAAAAATCAAAAGGGAGGATAATAATATAGAATACACAGTAGTGCACTACATGGATTCTGATAAAACTCTGAAGTTCATAGTAATGACACGTGCCGTCTCTCAAGGTCTGCAGGTATACCAACCAAAGCTTCCCAGTGCCGGGGTGCCTGGGTAAATTTGCTTTAATCAGTCTGCTCTATATGAAGACCTGCGTCTTTGCAACTCATTAAACTGCACACTCGTGGCCCTTCTTTGGCATCATATGGTACATGTTAGGTTGAGTGTACAGCTCATGGTGCAAGGCCACAATTAACCTCTGATCCCAATTAAATGAACGAAAAGACGATTCGTGAAGCAGCTTCACTGAGCCTTCAATAACTCTGTAGCCTTGAGAGCTGGACTATGAGCCGTCTCTTATAAGTCATTTACTGTACGGCAAAAAAAAAGATGTCAAAATACTGTGCAGTGTGTGTGCGTCAACAGCAGGCAGGTATCAGGGTGGGACAGTTCTAAGTATGGGGATTACAGCCTTAGTTTCTCATAAGACTTACAGTTGTAGAAGAAGAAGAAGAATCAGTGACCTGAAGAAAAACCTTGAAAAAGCTACACTGCCTACACATGCATACACCCACCAACACACACACACATCCATACACAAACTACTATCAGAATGCTGATTGGGTTAAGTCGAGAGTATCCTGAGGGGACTTAATTCTCCAAGTGCAAACTAAAAAGCTAAGAGTGACACTCTTCATCCTCTCATTATTTAAGCCTCTCGTGTTACAGTACCTAATCACACTTGTTTATTTTAACCTCTATGTCAATCTCTATTTATTTATTGCTCATTAGCTCATTTTCAGTTGTGGCTACAAACAACTTCAGCATTAGCACGACACATGAGCAGTCAACTAGACACAGTACTTTGGTTTATATTTAGCTATTAAATGGTTAAAGCATTGCTCTCCAATGTTAAACTGTATGCAGCCTAGTAGTTCTAATGGTTGATGTTAAAATGGATGATCCAGAAGGGATGCAAGGTCAGGGTTAGGACAGCCTTTTGGTCAGGGGACAAAGGGCAGATAAGCACAGAGGAAGTGCATGTGCAGAATCAGACAAGCGTTCCTCCGGGCCAGCCGTTCTAGCATCAACCAGTTCAAATCAGCTTATGTTTTAAATGACATTGTTCCATATAGATAAAGAAAGAGAGAGGGGAGAATGCATGCACACGCGCACGCACACACACACACACCTTTGAGGCTTGTCTTACCATCATGTATTTCAAACGCCAAGCTGGTAATCTTCTGTGTTATAACCATCATGGGCCTGATAAAGCGCATCAAATGAAAAAAAAAAGTCATGTTAATATTGAAAACCACTCCACTCATGTTAACATACAAGCAGCTCATCGCAGGGTTTTGTCTGAAAAATATATGTTGACATGCCTAACCTTTAGTTTTAATGCTTGCTTAGTTCAGATGAAGTTGTGTTAAACTACATTACATTACATTACATTTAGCTGATGCTTTTATCCAAAGCGACTTACAATAAGTGCATTAAACCATGAGTCCAAACTCAGAACAACAAGAATCAAGCAAGTACAATTTCTTCAATAACGTTAAACTACAGAGTACTATCCGTAAGTGCCATTTAAGTGCTACTAAAGTGCTAAACAACAAAGTGCTATCGGTAAGGGACTAACTAGCACATATTGAAAACTGCTGGTGGCAGCATCAAGATAAGCAACAGGGTCCAAACAAGCAACACGCCAGAGATTTTCTGGTCTCTTAATGAAATAAGAGTGACATTTTGGACCATCCGTAAGAAGCACATTTCACTATAAGGGTCACACTGATGTTCAGCAAAGCAGCAATTTTCAGAGGAAATGCAGATACAGTAGTTGAGAGAGGGAAATAAATCTCTGGCCTTGCAGTGGCAGTATGGGACTGCATTGGGTTGCCTAGCAGCTAGCCACCCCCACCGTGCTGGGAATGTCAGACAGTCTAGTTGAGTCATATCCAATGTTCCCCTGACTCCTTCTGGTAACTTTGGTTTTCTGGTTTTAAGCTTTGTACTCCACATTGCATTCTTATTCAAATTAAGACCAATGGAGGTCTTTTGGTTTTTAATTAACAGATTACAGATTACAACGAGCTCTGGTCTTAATGTGGCTTACCCTGTGAAATCTGCAGAGTACATGCCGTAGTCAAACACATAGACTCGCGTGATCTGACATGATATCAGGTAGCCAAGCGTCACGATAAAGCAATACCTGGGCAGAAAAAGGAAGAAAAACAGAAATAGGAGAGATAAATCACAAATGAATAAATGACAGTCGTGGTGCATATCTTCAAACATGAATTGCCATTCTCAACAATTGACTCTACACAGTGACATGGAGCTTTTCAGTGAGGGCATTTTAATGCATATATCTTTTAATACAGTTTATTTTACGGTACAGTAAAAAAAGACCTGGGCACCATGGCAGAAAGGGAAGGGAGACGGAGACAAAACATTGGACAAAAGAGCAGAGGAGGCTCCAATAATGTGTCAGGGTCAGTGGTTGAAGACAACTAAACCTTTCAACAGAAATCCAAAGACAGAGCAACACTGAAGCCTGTTGTACAAAGCTGTTGCAGTCAGCCCAAGTCAAAACTAGCCAGCTAGCCCTCCTCTGCTGCCAACAATAAGAGGATTGTGCCGCCCTGTGTAGGAATACAACACACCAGCTAGAGCGAGGCTGCGTTGCCGATAAGAGACAACGGGATCTCTTGATTCTGAGAGCCTACAGTGTCTGCCGTCAAAGACTCGGCCAACACATCATGTGATCTCTCCTGCCAAGCATTTATTACACAGAATAAAATTAACCTCTCACACGTCTGCTCGATGAATTATTTTCAAACCTTTCAAGATCTTTCTCAGTCTCTAAAAACTCAAACGACGACACACTACTATCAATCACAGAAGCCCCAGAGAAGGCAGAGGAGGAACTGTGAAGAGGAGATAATTAGAATACAATTCTGCTATGTGCTCCGAGAGTCCTGCGTTTGTATCCAACCCACACTTGGCATGCTTTCAGTGTACGCATTATTTTTCTGAATCTTGCTTCAATGGGAGACTACATAGCCATTTACAAAGGCCTAAATGTACTCCATTGATCCAACAAGCAACACTAATTCACTGTTTTTATTGATCATTCTTGTTGGCATTTTGACTTTATTTGACAATCAAAGACAGGAGACTTGGAACAACGATCCACAGACATTGAGGTTATGCATCATGATAGGGCACACCTTCAGAGGGCTTTATGTATAGGACAACCATAGTGGTATTTATATTGCCTTTTACCTTTCTAGAGATGTTTAATAACAGTGTCCAGAAACAACAGAAGACAGTTTACAAGAAAATATGAGAATCAAGCTATAATACAGTAACATAACTGCACAATGATTTGAGTGGGAGTCAAAGCCAAAAGCTCATTTCATCAGTATCCTCTCAGGTTCAACTTAAAAACTAAAGAAGGATCCAGACCTTACTTTGACTACTTCACAAAATGTTTTTAACATGGTTTGCATAACTGTCTCAAATGTCCAAAACCTCTGAGGCAAAAATACAAGTGCATACATAGGAAGTTCTTTCCCCCGTTCACTGGTGTGTAATACACTTGGGAAAGAAACACCTGAACTAAAATCCTGCCTATGGACGCAGGTGTCTTGTTACACTTGCTTACAATTGGGTTTTACTTAAGTTAATATGTTGAAGCAGGTGACATTATCCTACATTATCCTGCTTCAGATCAGTCCAGCACTGTCAAGATAAGGTAAAAAACTGAAATAATACCACCGACAGATATTTTACTAGCTTTCACACAAAGACCAACACCAGATTATATGACGTCATGTAGAAGTTTCAGTAGTGCAAGAAAGCTTTATATTTTTCTGTTGGCTCGACTAACATTTTCAATCCATAGCAGCAACCCTATTTCACCAAGATCAGCTTTCTCCGCCTGCAGTACACAGCTGCAGTTCTACGTGAGGATGTGAGCTATATGTGCTGCCGCAGCTATTGCAGCGGGCCCGCCAGGGATTCGGTCTTTATCCTCCTCTGATTTGTGTTTGTGTAATTCACAGCTCAGAGGGGGGTGTTTCATTTCCACTCAAAGTATCGCCCCCCCCCCCCCTCCACACTGTGGGCCAACAGTAGACAGGTCAACACGGATACAAGGAGCCACACAGCCGCAGGTATGGATACATCCTGCACATGGGGCAATGAAACATTAACAAAACTGTCTATTAATACATGTCTGAACACCCCATGACCTCTCTCTAAGGCTGTGTACACATAATAAATGCCTCGAGGCACACTTCACGTTTACTAAAATGCATATGCAGATCCAGAGGAAATTTCCATCTGTTCAGCATGCGACTGAGTCAGTCGTTTGCACACTTATCACCGCCAGGTTCACAGCCAGGCTTTCACACCAAAACTAATACGCATTCTAATTAATTGCATGCTTATGTTAACAGATAGAAAGCGTCCTCTCCATTTCTTCCAGAGGTTTAGCTGGCAATGTCTAGAACCTGATAGAGCTCCTGTTCTTGAGAGGGTGTGCTCTGCTTAAAGCCCGGCTAAGACCACAGGAGTCCGAAAATAGTACTAACCAATTTCGAAATTGGGTTGCATCTCACACACACACACACACACTCTAGGAAAAACTTCACAGATGTTCATCTCTCTAATCTCAAACATGCACACACTACAAGATATGAGAAATAACAGTACCACACACACACACACACTTATTAAGATTAGCGTGCCGGCAGGCGCAACGCAACACCTAAAGTGATCTCGTTCACATGATCTTATGGGGAAGCAGATGTAAAAAAAAAAAAAATAAAAAAAAATAAAGAGGCTGACTTGATGAAACAACTTGTTGTTGTAGTACTTTGCATGGCGAAGGAAAAAAACTAAGCAGAAAGCTCATGACTGGATGAGAAAATGGTCGGGGAAACATGCTCATCATGAACTGGAGGTGAGTTTTTAACAGTATTCAGTCGGTTTTAATATCTGTCAACAGTAGTATGTTTGCCAACGTCAGCCTCAAGGGCTAGATTGTTTTTGGTGTTGCTTGGAAAACAGCATCAGATTAACAGATTTACACGCTTTTATTAAACTGGTTACAAACAGTAGACAAATCAACAACCCAAACACTAGAAAGATAACAACTTGCCATGCTACAAATCTGCTGAATTCAACAGGGAGTATCCTTTAAGAAAACCTCATACAATAATCATTAGAAAATACTTTTTACATCAAGCTTGATAGCACATCTCAACTTATTGCTTCAGCAGTCTGATTAATTATAATGTTATTACGGTTCTTCTTTAGTACCAATTGAGGAGGGCACTTGCATGACTGCCTTCTTTTTTGGTTTCACCATATCTGACGATTTTTCACACAAACTGTCAAAGAGAGTGAGGGAGCGGTAAGCGGGGACGAGTCAGAGATCTAGAGCCGCACAACAGGAGAATAGCATGAAATATGATAACCCACTGCTGAACAATGTGGTCAGGCTGAGTCACACCAAGCCATATTCACTTCAGCCATTGGCATAGTCCAAAAAAAGAGCTTTTAGCAACTCCATAAAGCTGTCACACTGCACTCACTCACTCACTTACGAGGGTCGGGTATCTGAGCGAGAGAGCAAATAGAGAACACAAGTCCTGCCCCAGTGCACGGTCCTGGGAGTGTTCAGGGCATGTTCCTAAAGTGTTACTGGAGGTAAACGTGTGTATAGTCGGCATCGTAGTGAATCATTCTCTACTCAGCAGGAGTATCAATAGCAAGGCTTACAGTGTGTATGTGAATACTAAAGTGGACCAGCATGTAAACAATAGACATCTCGGGCTTACATTGGCAGTTTCTTGTTTTTGTTTTTACAGTGAACATACATAGGCAAAAGAATAATAATAATAAAAAAGTGAAAACAATGTGTGTGGAAAATAAACCACAGTTAGTCACAATCCGGTGTATATGAATGTACATATTGCATACAATGTATTGGACATATTTGAAAGCCATGACTATCTATGCAACCAGCTCATGTGTAGTTCAAAGAGCAAACATGGGTGAAAGTGAGTCACCAAAAGCACACGGCCCCAATTAAATCACAACCGTCTGCCGGAATAATAATTCATTTGTTATACAAAACCCAAGGCTCAACGCTCTCTGCAAACATGAATATGTCATTGCGCCCTGCCTCTCCTCCTCTTTGCCCCCAAGCTGCTTCATCCGGGGAATGCGAAGCCACAGTTTACTTTTTGTTTCATGAGAGCTACAATACGAGGGAGCAGCTTATCTACACACACAAAGGACAGAACAGCACCTTAATGTTGTGTGCAGAGGGGTTAAACTTCCAGGAATAATGCAAGGTGACTTTTGGTGTGAAACACTGCTATATGTTTAAAGCCATATTATAGTCTGGATAAACAAGTCCTGTGTGTTACCGTAGGTCGCCGTCATTGGGTTTTGAGTCCATTCTTTCTGAGGGCAGTCACTGTAGTGATTAATGCTTTGTTACAATCTATTTAAAGCGCTCTCCCCAGGGGGAACATCCTTGAATTTTGGGAAAATATAACATCAAAGACAGTTTGTGTGTGTGTGTGTGTGTGTGTGTGTGTGCGTGTGCGTGTGCGTGTGCGTGTGTGTGTGTGTGTGTGCGTGTTCATGAGCAAGGGTCACAGATGGAAGCCTTGGAGCAGAATCGTCGTCATCGTCATTATCATCATCGTGAGCCAGCCTTGTGTGCCTTAAAAGCTACAAGACAATAGATGATGATGCAAATACAAGATTGGTCCATAGTCAACTGGTATGAGGCGTACGCGATTTAACAGCTAAATCTGACAAAACGTTGGTTTACTGGCTTTGACAAATGTCTTTGTCATGCTTCCACTTGCCCTTTTGAGGCTTTTCTACAATTGTGTATGATGCTGACACTTCCAGGAACCATGAGGCCAAAGAACCGGACGTTTTTAATCAAATTTTGCATTTCATTTGAGCACTTACTTGTGCATGTGCTCCAGGCCAGCGAACACCATCACACTGTAGGACAGACCGCTCTGCACCAGAAAGTGGAGGGAATACCTGTGAAGAGACAGACATTATAAATTACTTTATTGATCTCATATTATACTTTTAACATTTTCATGGTTTGTCATTTACTGGGAAAAAAATAAAAAATTCCTTCAAACACACGCACCTTCCTTATAACAGACTACCGTACACTTTATTTGATTACCATCCAGACCATGCTTTGTCATCCCATACGGTCATTAGAAAGAGGAAACAGCAGCATTATAAAACCAGTCACACTATCGGCCATGTGACGCTAGACCTTTGTAACCAGTAATGTGTAATCTGCAGTCACAAGACAGGACAGTGACAATCACCATCGCATTATGGTCCTAATTGATTCCCATGCCTTCGAGCTGCAAGCTTCCTCACACGGCACCATTACAGTGACTTGTGCATGAACGTGTGCGTGTTGGTCTAACTCTTGTCCACCTCTCTTCCGTCCCGTGAAGTACACACACGCACTAACTCAACAGCGGTAGCAGCTACCAGATGGGTCTTTGGAGGGCACAGTGTGTAGTGCTACCGATTTCGGGTCCTCCAGGAGGGGAGAGATGCCACACTGTGTTAGTAGTGAGTCAACAAAGAGAGCAAGGGCATCACAGGTTGGCAGGGAACAGGGGAGCACGAGCTGGGTGAAATAAATGAGCTGCTCAGCAAATAAAATGGTTCAGCATACAGTGATATCTGATGAAGGGGGAGGAAAATATATCTCGAGACATTGTAAACTTCTGACGGTTATGTATCAAACAGACATGATCTGTAAGCATGTCCACAAAAGCTCAAATGAGCTCAGTCCCCATTGACAGAGGAAATGTTTCAATAGTTCAATTGTTTTCTCCAGTGACATTCAGAAACAAGCGTGTGCGTCTGACAGAGAGGGAATACATCCTAAAATAAACCAACATGCTGCAGCATCTGCGAGGCAGATCCTCTGGGGCTGCAGCCAGGTGCCCTCGAAGAAACAACAGTGCGTGTGCAACGAAGGCTTAAAATATTATGTGTGTGTGTGTGTGTGTGTATGAAAGGGTTCAAATACAAGTGTGTGCAAATATGCAGTCATGCATTTCCCAAGCGCAAGCTGCACTGGCAAAAGCTATTTGTGATCTTCTAAACAAGTAGTTACTGTGACCTTCCTAATAAGAAGTTTATCATATAATTGCATCTGTCTTCTTGAACCAATCTCTGGTTTAATACCAATTATATAGTTTAGTATTGTAAAATCAGACATTTAAGTGATAAGGACACTTTTATTCCTGTAATTAGTGTCTAACTTGAGATACTTAGATTGGAGCAGGGCGCCAAACACAATAATGGCCATATACTAACTGTTAAATGTATCCGCTTATAGATATTTAAAGGAGCTACATTTTAATTGCTTCAGCATATGAAACGCTTTGGCAGGCTTTCACAGACACATATTTATTGATTGTTTGGCCCATTTGAACAAAAAGGAGGTCAAGATGGATCTATTTTTTAAAATTGAAGATTGATCTGAAACAAAGTTAGGAGGTACATCACAAGAGTCCAGACGTGTGGAAAAAATGATTTCATTTTCCTGGAATTTGTTGCAATGGGTTTGGTTTTCGTCTGTACAGAAGAACATTATGTCACTTTCCTTTCCGGTGCAAAGTTGTTTTTTTACAATATTTGTTGTTGCCCAAAAAAACTAACACACACAGTGCCCATTCACAGCTCAGTGAATACAAAACAGGCATTTACTTGTTATCTGACTAATTCAATGTTTCAGTTCTTAGTTTTTCACTGTGACAATTTGGTGATGATTTCTGATTGCAGGTATTGGCAAACAAGGAGCCGATGGGCACTGACAACTCCACTGCTATTGGCTATAGCAGGTCTACCTGCTAATGCCATTCGACCTCTACAGTTCATCCAGAATTCAGCAGCTCGACTGGTCTTCAACCTCCCGAAATTTACCCACACTACTCCGCTCCTCCGCGACCTTCACTGGTTACCGGTGGCCGCCCGCATCCGCTTCAAAACATTGGTACTTGCGTACCGTGCTGCGAACAGATCGGGTCCGGTCTACATCCAGGACATGGTCAAACCTCACAACCCAGCTCGTTCACTTCACTCGGCTTCTGCCAATCGGCTTGTAGTTCCTTCACTTCGAGCTAAACACTCAACAAAATCACGACTGTTTGCTGTCCTGACTCCTCATTGGTGGAACAAGCTCCCCATTGACATCGGGACAGCAGAAAGTCTCTACATCTTCCGCCGGAAACTAAAAACACATCTTTTTCGACTATACCTTGAATAGGGAAGGTAGCGCCGTAGTAGCACTTTAGTAGCACTTAAATGTCTCTTACTGATAGCACTTTGTAGTTTAACTTTATTGAAGAAATTGTACTTTCTCGATTCTTGTTGTTCTGAGTTTGTACTCATGCACTTATTGTAAGTCGCTTTGGATAAAAGCGTCAGCTAAATGACATGTAATGTAATGTAATGCTATTTATCTTTCACGTCATGCTTGCAGAGTCATGAAAGGCATTATAAACATTTACCTTTACACTACAGCAAAGGTATCGTAGTGAATAGTTTATTTCATGGATTCAAACATTTAAAAACACATGGAAACACTCGCATGAGGAGAGGAGCAATTTGAATTTATTTTAAACAATGACTGATAAGTGAGTCACTGTTCTGCTTAATTAAATCAGAAGAAAGTCCTGAATGAATTCTACTCCATCACCTCTCCCAGCCACAACAAATAACATGAACCGGAGCCAACTGTCTGGTGAGGTGATGAAATTAAACCAGGTAACATTTCAACTGGTTAGCATTTTCCCACTATCTAGATGGCTAATGTTTAAAAGGTTTGCCATCCAACAAAACACACAGACACACACACGGCAGTTTGAGAGGCACTCTGCCAGAGGTACAGTGGGTTGTCTATTACAGGGCAATAGCTTTATAATTGGATATCCGTTACTGCTCGATCGACCCATTTGCTTTGGCAAGGATGCAGAGAATGAGGACAGGGTGAGGGAGGAAGAGGAGGGGAAGGGCAGTGAGGGGGACGGCAGACAACAGATGGGAGAACGAGCATGATGACAAGGAACAAACAAGGAACAGGGTGTAGGATGATGATGATGGGAGAACAAAAGCAGAAGACCCAAAAAAATGACTACGCTTCTAAAAATAAGACAATTCATGTAAAAGTGTTGCATATAAAACGTATTACTCCAAACGACTACCACCAATTCATATAATGAATCAATTAAATTAAAACAATATTTTTTTGAGATTAATTGACAATGAGAATAATTATTGTTGCTCTACTAAAAACTCAGTTACTGTATTAATCCCTTCATGTTGTTCAGTAATGATTACATTTTATTCCCACAAATGACCAACCAAATGTAGACCAAACGTATGAATAATGTCAGTGATTCTTTCCGGACTGTAAAGAAATATTAGTTAATGATGAATTTACACTGACATTTAAAGCCATCTATTAAGCCCTTAATCAAATTAACATTGCCACAATTAGCCTATTCTGTTTCATTATTAATTTAATTAAACATTATGAATGCAACATGCCCTGATATTTATTTTTCATTTGACGAATGTATCAGATCACTGCCTTATCATTCACACCTTCTGCTCAGGTAACATTATTATTACACAATGTATGCAATCTGTTGTCCAAAGCCAATGAACGGGAGCTCTCACAAGCTGTTGGTTGTTACACATGTGAAGCAGAGTTCACACATATAGCATGTTAGCATGCTGCTAACGAAAGCAAGCCGGGGAAACCTGAGCTTTGGGGTTCCCTCTACATCAGCCCACTCTGGAAGAACAAATTGAATGCAAATATGGCATTTATGATTCCGTCTCCTCAGATCCAGCCTTTCGTCTCATGATTATATAGCAATGACCTTTATGCAGTGCAGTTACAAAGCATTTTTGCCAACAGGGTGTGACACTCTCTTTTGCTCAAACAGAAAGATGTATCAATCCTCTAAAAGGATACACTTAATGTAAAAAAAAAAAGAAAATTGAAAAATCCCTATCATAATTTCCCAAAGCCCAATGTGATGTAAACCTTAAAATCCACAAGTTTGGGAAGGTTAAACCAGCCAAAATGTGGCGTAGTTGCTTCATAAACTATTCAAAAGTCAACTATCTTACGAATCAACCAATTGTTTCAGATTTAGCTCAAGTACAGTCACCAGGGTTTATGGGGAAGCATTCTGGAAACATAGGAAATCACTACTTGAAGCAGAAGTGCACACTTCATTAAACCTCATTATATAACATTTCCTTTCATTGCATAACATTACATGACTTTTCATACACCAATACCAAAACAATAAGATTAACACCAATCTTTCAAACAATCCAGCAGCGTAGTTATGCATTTACAATAGCATGAAATTGGGACATGTTCCACAGTCTGCGGCAGAGGAATCCCACTAAAATAATATTGTAGGAATAAATTCTGAGAAAGTAAGTAAGAAAGGAAGGAAGGAGCAGAGTATAAAAAGGACAGTGATGACAAAAAAAGGGCTGCAGGCTAAACAGAGCAATGACTCACCAGCCAAAGCAGAAGAGAGCCAAGTAGAAGCCCAGCAGAGTGGCCACCACATGTCTGATGAAAGGACTGGTCTTACTGGGGTGGAGGTAGATCCGAAACCACACTGCCATTAGCAGGGCGAACAGCTGACATGCCACAAAGTTAACCTGCATGGAGGGACACAAAAACAATGTCACAAATAAAATCAGGCAGAATCCAAAAGGGACTGCTGGAGCCGGGCCTATGCCGAGGTCTGGTACAGAGGATATTAGTAGAATTGTGAACGCACAACAAGGTAAATCACAGATCAGTGGCTTGGAAATATAGGCTAATGGTCACCCAAGGTGCGAATATAAAATCGCTGAGATTTGCATTGCTAATGTATATGAATGACTGCCACAAGCATACAGTAGTTAAACAGAGGGACACCAGTTAAAATTGTTTATAAATGCTTAACAGAAACTTTAGCTTGCAAGCTAACTTCTTTTGCACAGTCACAATTTTCTTTCTCAAGGTCATTTACTTTAAGATTGCAAAAAAAACAAAAACAAAGAAAGTGCTAGTGAGTAAAAGGTCTAGTGCAAATGGGACTATCAAGGGGAGTCATGTGTTGTTCAACTGTATTAATACTCAAAAGATAAGGGGACTAAAAATGGGAACCATATTTTCAGTTTTGGAAAACACTTTCAAAAGTAAGTGTTTGTATATAATTTTATAATGCTGGTAAAGCTGGGTTTGAGACCGTGTTTCATCTCCTAATGTCTCCAAACAGCAAAGAGGCTTTACTCGGAACAATAGTGAGATTGTACTGGATCCATCAAGGGGAAGAGAATGGAAACCTCTATGTTTGATTGCTAACACTTTATCTCCCCTCATTCTGAACCATATGGATGGAGTAAGATAGAAATTGGGGACATTTATAGTATGTCCTACTAATCTGATGGCATTGTGTTGCCCTGTAAATTTGATTAGGCTATACATATATTTGATTAAACCACCATCATGACCACGGCCACGTCTCTGTAGACGGTTTTGTTCAATTATCACTCACTGACATCATTGCTGTAAGTAACACATAGCGTTGTGTTTGTGAATATGTCTGCATATGTCCTTCCAGCAAACAGTGATGAGTCTGGGATGTTTGCCAAATCCGTCCTTTCTACCTCCGAAATAGAAATAGAGAATGAGCAGAAGGGCCATTGGGACCGTTTGTCGGGGGTTAACTCGTCTGTCCATCCGGGGAGAGGGATCCTCCTCTGTTGCTCTCCTGAAGGTTTCTTCCCTTTTTTCCCTGTGAAAGGTTATTTTTGGGGAGTTTTTCCTGATCTGATGTGAGGTCCTGGGACAGGGATGTCGTACGTGTACAGATTGTAAAGCCCTCTTAGGCAAATTTGTAATTTGTGATATTGGGCTGTACAAAATAAACTGAATTGAAAAAATGTACTTCCTTATAAACTACACTGACTTACAACAAGTCATGGACTCCCTGAGGTGCAATGTTGCAGTAAAGACTAGCAGTGGAGTAACGTTATCAATTACAAAGCATGATTTCTGACATCAGCTGAACAGCGTCCAACGGTGTCTCTGCCTCAGTCCCAGCCGCTACGGAGAAGAACAAGCTATCTAGCTAACTACCCGGCCGTCCGCTCACCCTCCGGCGAGCTGGGACCACGCTTTATTGTTGTCACCATACCAACTACAACAATCGCCATTTTCTTTTGTTCTCATCAAATGATCACGGAAAACAGTTCAATGTCCATTCGACTCCCTTTCTATGGCCTATAATCACACTTTACAAATGCAAATACACACACAGAGAGCTAACACATGTTGAGTTGTAGTGGATTTTATATATACGTGCACATGTAGATAAGAAAGTTTATGTTTTAAATTAATACATAAAGAAAGTTATGATAATTCATTTGGGATATTATGAGGAATATTCTGGAGGAATGTATTATAAAACATAAGAGAGGATCACTGTTTTATTATTCTGTTTGTTGATGACAAATGTAATGATTAACTGTATGATGCATGAGAATGAATGATGTTTTATTGTTTAGACAATAGTTAAAATGGATGCCGATTGAAACCTGAGATGTTGCTTTTATTCTGAAGGCAGGATAGTAGGTTTTATTCTGACGGGGAACTTCCGGTCCCTGACCAGAAGTGTGCGCTTTGACCCCGCCAGCTTATTAATTAGCTTAGCGAAACTAAACGGCAGCATTTGTTTGAACTGGCCAATAGAACTAACCTTTAGGTGTGAATCATTTGCATGACCAGACTAATAGCCGAGCATTTGTTCTGGGGGGATGGTTCTACTGGATTGGAGGTCTCGAGACAGCCCCAGGCTGGCGCTCTTTGAGAGCAGCAGTCCGCCTGTGGAGAGTTTCTCCTTTCTGGCCCCACGGCCGTGAACGCTATATGAATATTATCTTTGCCATTAAATATTGTTAAACTCTAATTCATTGAATCTTGAATTTCCTGCGGCCACGGGACCCGAGTTCTGAACATATCTTACACACACAAGGCCAATATGAGTAATTGCAATGCTGATGCGATGCTGTATCGCATCACATTTGTGGTCATATGGTCAACAAGTCTTAAAAGGCTGATTTGGAAAAGAGAAGCAGGAAAAGCACAGGAATAACTGGAAAAGAACATAATACTAAATGCTGAAAAAGGTGAAAGGAACACTCATCCATTAAGAACCCGGCCTGTTTGTTTGATGTCCTGTTCAGTGCTGCATGTCTGAAGGCACAATGGCCCGTCCATGTATATAGGTCATGTTAACAGATCCGTCTGGCCAGTAAGCAGTGAAAGGCTACAGACACCAAGAGCTCCATCCATTATCTATGGATCCTGCATGATTAATGAGAGAGAAAGAGGGACGGATATAGCCTGAAGTATGTAGGTCCTGTAGTCTGCACGACTAACAGATTAAACAACAAATCATCTGCAGCATTAGCCTGAGTGTATCATATCAGATGGCATTTGGCAGCGATTGTTGGGGTTTGTATACATAAATTCACACACTAAATACACACTAAGCACATCAGCTTCAATAACAGGAGCCAGCCTCTTTTGTTCTTTTGCTGTCATGGCCGGTATTATTACTAAACCAAAAGCAAACAATGGCCAGTCATCACTGGCCATTGTTTGCTATCAAGGTGTGCCATTTTAACTGCAGTTTGTACTTTTCATGTTATCTAAAAGTGAACTACCAGTCATATATTTGTTTGTTGTGGATGCAAGGCAAACAGCCCAACCCACCTACATGTGTGCCAGTAAATGTAAGTGATTCAACATTCACCCATGAGTGATCCAGTAAGCAGGCCCAGTTTTAGTCTCAATTGATTCCATCCTCCTCCTCCTGTAAATACGAGTGTGCCGATTCACTTTGGACAAAGTCCAGTGGAAGAAATCGGACAAAATTAGACCCAGGTTCAACTGCAAATCTCCCCCTCCCCCTTTAAAAAGTGCTAAAATAAAAATATGATGCCCTGGTAATGACAACGTGTGACATCAAAAAGACTTCCTCTGGCTAACCCTCCTCACGTGAGCCTCTTTTTCAAAACAGCATTCACCCAATTCACAGCTTTGGGTGTCGTTTGACGCTTTGATTACATTAAGCTGCTCTCAAAAATAGAGCTTATAAACTTGATGATTTCCAACTTCTGTCTTTACAACAGCCTGAGCGTGAACCATCAGATACTTCCTGGTTGTCAACACATTGCTTTGTAAGGATATGGGAGAGTGGAGGGGCGCGCCAGAGGAACTGTTTTGTTCATGGCAACAGCAAAGTCGAGCTGCTGGTGAACAGGCTACCTGGAAGCTGATTGTGTGGCAAAAGTTCTGAGTAAGCAATTTTTCAACTGTGCATTATCTGTTGTTCAGCTTTCATGTAATGTGAAAAATAGAAAAAAACTGCAGCAATTTACTTTTTTAAAGTTGCAACATTTCAATGATGAAGCATGAATAATTACTATTCAATAAAGTAAAATCGTTCCGTAATCTGGAACAAAATTAGACTCCCAAGTATTGTTTATAGCCGTTTCAGTGTGTTAGCGGATAAACCGGTTAGTAATCAACAGTTCCAATTACACGTTTGCTCAAGGAGACAAAATTATGTCCCTGCATCTCACCACCCCCAAAGATGTCTCTTTGAAAAGCCTGCTTAGCTAATCTCATCAACAAATGCAGATCGGCTACTTGACTATTGAGAGGTTTATGTTTGGTAGGGAGCATTTTAAGTTTTTAAGTAAATATGTTTTCCGTTTCTGTCCATATTGACTTGACGTTGTGTTTTGTCTTCTTTTTTTTTTTTTACTGCTGTGTGCAGTTTTGGGCCAACAGAAAACCTGCTTCAAATCAATGTTTTCCACCAGCATCATCAAGCTGCTTCATGAAGCTCTATTTAAAAACACATGATGGAGATGCTGGTGAACACACGGGCAGGCACATTCACAAGCACACTGTGTGAAGAAGCGCATCATGAGGAGGGACTGCTTGTTCTGTCCCCTTAAATGACTCTCTCTCACCACCCTATGTGATGTGCCAGAGTCATATGTCAGCTCAGAAGAAAGTTGGAGAGAATTGCTTTTAAAGTAGACGACAGCATTTCAAAGTATCCGAAGCAACTGAGATGTCAAAGTGTTCAAGCGAATGCCAAACGAACATTTAATCAGTGATTTTGAAAGGATGTAAATTCACTACATTCACAAAATGCTACGATATAGTAGATTGACATTAGAGATCAATGCCAGCAGTTGAGAAATCACCTGTAAAAGTAAACACAACTGTTTCTTTCGCCTGAGCAGCCGTTATATGAGATCACGTGCTCGTTGGCTTGCTACATTCCACTCCCAGAGTTCACAGCAAGCTGTGGTAATGTTAGATAATGCACTACATGACAAAAAAACAACAACATCTGAAAGTCAACAATATCATCCTTAGATATTTGCAGGATTTGTTAAAAGACCAGGCTAAATGCGTTTTCCCCCAAACTGTGTCCAGTGTTGGGATAGTAGTTTACCGAATACACATGTTGCAATAGGCAAGCGCCTGTGCCAGGGTGCCTTGTTTATTCATTCATAATACATGGATCTCCTCTTCCATTATTGATTCACTCTCAAGTAAACCTTACCCTGGGGTACGGAGGTCTTTTTGTTTCAGAATGTAAAGCAGAATATCTGTGGTGCTGCAGAACACTTTGTAAAAGAGCCACAAAAATAACTAAAGACACTATTTGGGATAAATGCACTGCAGCAAACCCAGTGAAATATATCCCTGGGAGAGAAAAATAGCAAATAAATAGAAATAATAAAATTTAAAATTTAAAATTTAAAAAAATAATAATAATAATAAAAACACTTAATTAATTTTAGGAGTGATCGTAGTTCAAACCATAAAAACCCTGCAATTACTAGCAAACCCCGGCCAGTTAACAAAAGTTCCCTCTCACTCTCGTCATTAGAGTTTGCTTGGCAGAGGACAAAGATCTTCTTTTTTTTTTTACCTGCGTTTACAAACCCCACCGACACAATATTTACTCAAAAAGATTTTTAAAAAACAATCCAAACAAGGCCCGCTGAGGACACACCCGTTAGCTACAGCAAGAGCTCTTCCTCTTCAGCATCCTCACTTCGTCTCAATACCAGACGATAGTGTATTAGCAGACCGTTCTAATGTCATGACAGCGTAGATATGGATCCGGGAGACACAGGAAGGGGGACAGACGACATGCAGATGTTTTGATGGGTGGCAGGCGTCAGTGAGCGATTAGCGCTTACGGGCAGTAAGCTGTCAGGCGGTTCCTCGTGGCAGCTGTGGGACAGGGCTCAGCTCGACTTTAAGAAGCTTCATTACAGACCGACACACACAGGCTGGCAAAGGAAAAGAGGGGGGAGGGCATTGTGGATGCGGTGGGAGACAGCGATAAGCCAGCTTCCTGAAGTTCATTGTTTAGTGTGTGTGTGTGTGTGTGTGTGTGTGTGTGTGTGTGTGTGTGTGTGTGTGTGTGTGTGTGTGTGTGTGTGTGTGTGTGTGTGTGTGTATGTAACATAAAGGCCCTGAGGGCAACAGCACTATTCATGTTCATGTCACGCTCACAACACTTTCAAACTTTTCATTCATCATTTTTAAAACATACACCTGCCATTGTTTCCTTCCGTGCCTGTTTGTCCTGAACTTAGCGCCCAAAGAAGTAGTTTTACTATAAAGTCTAAATGGCACACTGGAGAGCAGCTGCCGCTAGGTTGTGAAGAAGGAAAGGAGTCATGGCGCAGGAGGGAACAGACGATGAGTCATGTTTCCTCTGGGCATTGCTTCCTCTTTCCTTTTCTATACCGAGAAGGCCGAGAATCTACAGACAGGCTCTTTGAGACGGTTGGCAAGCACAGCTGTGCTTTGAGCTACATGCTAACATCAACATCAGTACCGGTAACTCACATGACAATGCGCTGATGTTTAGCAGGTTTAATGTTTCCCATGTACACATTTTAATTTAGAGTATAGCATGCCAAGCATTTTCTCATTAACACGCTGACATTTGCAAATTAGCGCAACACACACACACGCACACACAGTACAGCTGAGGCTGAAGGGGATGGCGTTAGTTGTGCAGTTATTTGATCAGGAACCAAAGTATTAAATGAATTCAAATTTTGACCTGAACGAGGCACTTAATGAAGATTCAAGGAATTACAGATATATTTTTTTATGCTTGAAATATCTGGAGCCAATTTCACTGCAATCTGTCCAAAAGTTGTCACGCAATTTTGATTAAAAACCAAAATTGTCAACCTGGTTGTGTCACCGGATGAAAAGTCATAGGATCACCAATCATCATCTAATCATGAATGTTGTTACACTTTCGTCTCATCAACTATTTAAATGGATAATAGTGTGGCGAAAAGTTTACAAGTCTCAGGAAGCATGATACAAAGAGTATAAAGGTTGTGCAGCATTCTTGTGAAAATCTATGCAAGGCCAATGAAGGAAAAACAATAGTTAATCTAATAGTTTAAAAAGGGTCAAACACATTTTAGGATCCCCATCCACATGACTAACCTGCCTACTGACACTTTAACCATTACTGGTCTGTGTGAGTCTGTGTATGATCAGAGGCCGGGATCAAATGCATCAAGGATCCCATGGGCACAGAATGTCACTCTTTCAATGGATGTACACACACACACACACACACATACACATATATATATATATATATATATATATATATATATATATATATATATATATATAAACACCCACACCCCTTCTCCATCTGTGCATGGTCCGTGTTTAGCGCCCAGAGACGTTCCTTGTGCAGAGCAGCATGTGGCTCCCTACCCAAGCATTACTCACAGGTGACTGGTGGGTGCCTGTCGGTGCATGTGTGCCTACATCTGTTTGTGTGTGTCTGCACAAAGTGGAAGATAAATTTAGACAGTCATTAGCATAAAACCCTTTTTTCCATGTCATTAAGTCTCTAACACACACACACACACACACACACACGCACACACGCACGCACACACGCACACACGCACACACCTTATTTCATTTCCATCAGCTGTAATGATTCATGCAGATTCACAGTGCTGCTGCCATCGTGGAGGTTGGACTCAAAGCCTTAAAGTTAAACTCAACTCATGTCACAGACTTAGCTGTGGAGCATATTTGGTATACTACTCATACGGTTTTGATCCTCCTTACTGTTGTGTATACAGAAACCTGTAACTACCCTGTTGTCAGCCATTTTTATGTGAGGTGAGCTTTGGAGAGAGCATTGACGTTTAATTCCAGGGGAGGATTAAAAACAGCGGATGATACAATTGTTTGCAAAGGTTAGAAAGTGTGTGGATGGAGCAGAGAGCAAGAAAGAGTCTGCAGAATATTATACAAGGACATACAAGTGATTGCACTGTTTATGAAGCAATACATTAAGCCTACAATCAAAAAACGTGATAGAAAAATGTAGTGAGAAAAGCCAACTGGTACATCGTGGTGTTGCACCCTTCAACCTTTCAAGCCCATCCTTGAGCTGGAGAGAAATGGGAGCAGCCGAATGTCTGTGAGTGTTCTCCCATCAAATAAAGAAAAGTTTGACAATTTGACAAAGTTCTTCACCTTGTGTCAAGTCACAAGCCTGTCTGCTGAATGAAACTGTGAATGCATGAAGATTGCGGAAGCCTATGTTTAAGAAAACTGAATAATTAGTTGGTTGGATTGTTTTGCGTTTACACAGAGGCAACCATAGATTGACAAAGGCTTTTAAATATTGCTGTGTTGATGCTAGAAATCATGAGAAAAGTGCCCCAATGATATGAGTAGCACAAAGGAAGCATGCACTGATGCAAACACACACAAATGCAGAGTGCTAAAGCGCGCAGTGTGGCGCTCTTCTCTTTGATCCACAGATCCTAGTCAGACTCTACGATCGGGCTATTAATAGCCAAACAATCACAGGTAGCCAGCAGCACTGGGCCAGAACCACGCTCAGAATATGTACGTATGCATGTATGTATGCATGTATGTATGTATGTACGTATACATGCACGTATGCACGTATGTATGTACGTATACATGTATGTATGTATGTACATATATATGCATGTATGTATGTATGTACGTACGTACGTATGTATGTACGTATGTATGCACGTATGTATGTATGTATGTACGTATATATGTATGTATGTATGCACGTATATACGTACGTATGTACGTATATATGTATGTATGCACGTATGTATGTATGTACGTATGTATGTACGTACGTATGTACGTATATATGTATGTATGTACGTATGTATGTGTGTATGTATATATGTATGTATGCACGTATGTATGTATGTATGTATGTATGTACGTACGTATGTATATATGTATGTACGTACGTATGCATGTGTGCCTTGAAACACATGAAGAGACTCAAGCAAAGATTACAGGGCTGTTTTTGGTCAGAAACGCCATCTTTGCTCTGAGCAGTCGTCCTGGCGCCCTTAAGTGTAGCGATAAAATAATGTTATCAGAACAGGATACATTAACACACAGATGAGTGACCTTGACTTGATCCACTCAGGTATACTGTACATACAGTACGTTACCATGTCAGTGCAAAAACAACGCAGAGCAACAGAAGTACAGAAAGGAGGAAAGATGTTCTCAATAGAACAAGTCCAGACTCGGGGTAGCAACCATTGTCTGTATATCCGTGAGAGGGTTGCTTTGATTTTCTTGTGCAATCTCTTTCAATTTCTCAACGAGCTTTGTTTGACGCCACGTACCCCTTTGCGATATGTTCAACTACTAGCAAACACCTAGAAATAGTCTGAAGTAGGTCTAAAAGAAAGATGCAGTATGTGCGACAATGGCAGTACAACAAATATTGATTAAATGAATGCTGTCTGATTACGTTGTCTATTGGATATATTTGTGCTGCACAATTCTTCCAGAGTGCTGAATAAGCTGAATGCATAAAAATATAAACAAGGAGAATCGTTTGATCGCCTCTTTTGATCTGCACAAACAACTGCCAGCTGTACAGCCACTTGATTTATAATATGACTTGCAAGGAGAGAGGGACAGAGATACCTTTGGAGCAAACTCAGACTTGCCAGCAGAGAACGCTGCTGTTTTCTTGGGTGTCAGAGTAACATCAGTGAAAAAGAATGACTACATAATCCAGCAGATTACGCAAGTGTAAGAGGGTCACTGGATACCCAGGGCAGCCATGGAGCAAATATCTACTCTTGCAGGTCTTGTGTATCCTGGATTGTGCCCAGCTCGCTCAGACTACTGCACGTTCTCACCATGTAACCAATACACAGACAACTAAGAAACGTAAATTGGGTCAAAGCAGGGTGAAGATGTCACCAATTGCTCATGTTGCTCCCCATGTAAATACTTGTCTGCAGTCGTTATTCAAAAACAAGTAAGCTGCTTTTTAGAATAATAATAATAATAATAAATTCTATTTGTATTACACTTTATATTTAGCAATCTCAAAGTGCTACAGAGCAGAAAGTTAAAACAACTTAAATTTAAAATAAATTTAAAAGCAGAGCCTATAGAGGATATTTTAGCAGTAAGCTTTCTTAAAAAGGTGAGTTTTCAGGTCACGTTTAAAAGCCTCTGCAGTCTGTGGGGCCCTCAGATGGTCGGGGAGGGTATTCCACAGCCTCGGAGCTGCAGAGGAAAAGGCCCGATCGCCCATAGTGCGGAGCTTGGTTCTGGGGACTTGGAGGGTGTTTTTGGTTGCAGAATGGAGGGTGAATGAGGAGGTCTGGAGGGTGAGTAGTTCTTTTAGGTATTGGGGGGCATGTCCGTGAATGCACTGATGAGTGAGGAGGGAGAGTTTATACTCAATTCTGAGTGGGATGGGGAGCCAGTGTAATGATTTCAGAACGGGGGTGATGTGGTCGTATTTGCGGACTCTTAACAGGATCCTGGCAGCGCTGTTCTGAATATGTTACAGTCTCTGGATGTTCCTGTTAGAATAGCAGATCTGAACACGATGCCACAAGTTGATGATTGTAAATAGGTGAAGAATGATTCATGATTAAGTCAAGTTGTTCTGCCCTTCCTGCAAAGTGCAACATTTCTTGATTGTGGGGGTTCATTGTCATTAAGGATTACTCTCTGTAAGCTTGTTGAACATTGGTACTGGCTGGTTAGTATAGAAAGAAACTATTGCTTTTTATGTGAAGAACTCGGACAGGGTTCATACACATTTTGACCAATGGATTTCCAATGACTTTTAACCAAATTTCCATGACCAAACATTTTGTAAAATCTCGGTGTATACATGAAAAAGTGAGAAAATGTAGTATTTAAACTAACAATGAGAATTCCAAAGCATACAGTATACCTTAAATGATATAATGAATGAAAGACAATAGTTTGATTAAAAGAATTAAAACATTTGTTTTCTTTTAATCAAACTATTGTCCATTATGTGCAAATCCAACTGTTTGGACTGTAGTGGTTCAGGCTTTCGTCAAAATAGAAAGACATCGGCCATTTGCTTCAATGCGTTGGACAACGTGAGACTCTTGAAGCGGGGAGCAAGCCCAAACGAGGAGAGATATGCACATTTGCTTTCGCCACAAGAAAATTGTGTTGCAATCTGGCTATCGGGGAACATTAGTTAAAATAGCAGGCTGGCATCTTCGGGTGATTTAAAAGAATATTGCGAAGTGGCAACCTTCATTCCCCACATTACCTTCGCAGTGAGGACTTCACTTTTCGTTACAGCATCGGTTATCGACGCCTGCTTGTTACCAAAGAGAGAGACATGCTGCTCGGCGTAGCAGTCGCTGTGGTGAGATAGCCAGTGATGGGGGTTGCTGTAGCGTCGCTAGCTGTAGCGTCGCTAGCTGTAGCGTCGCTAGCTGTAGCGTCGCTAGCTGTAGCGTCGCTAGCAGCAGCGCTCTGTTGTCGGCTTCCTTTAGCATGGGAGTTTATGCCGGCTTATATTTTGAGCGTCTTTCTTTTAAAAGCATATTAATTATTTAAAACTCAGCGTAAAAGAACACATGAATATAAAAAATGTCCATGACTTCCAAAACGTGGGTATTTTATTTTTTTTTAATGACTTTTACAGGCCTGGAAATAACCATTTTAAAATGCCATGACTTTTCCAGGTTTTCCATGGCCGTACGAACCCTGTCGGACGTTTATACGCCTGTATCTGATCATGATGCCACATTGATATTTGACCAGAAAAACACACCAATAAACAGAATATTTACCAGATGCTCGGCTCACCAAGCCAGCCACGACTGAGAAAGCTTGGAGCCAAACTTTACAAGCCTGCTGTTTGGGCATGGGGCCATCAACATGAAGACAAAGGTTCAATAAACAGGTTTTGAATTTGTTCAAATAATGAAGTCGTACAACTTATTGAGATAAAATAGAAATCATCATCTGAGACTGAAACCAAAGGCGATTCCTCTCTTCCAATATCCATAGTTTGCTTTGTGTTCGTAGACGATAGTCTGCACATTTTGTGAACGACAAACTGCATCGTCTACAAGGGATTGGTGGAAAAATGATAGGGTGAAGAAACCTAACTTCTTACATGAAAATCAATAGTTTGCCCATTCTCTAATGGGATTCTGTTCTGTGGTCTAAACCCAAAGCAAGAACTGCCACTAGAAATATAAAGCATCATTAATGATTATTGAACCCCCTTGGGTTTACATCCACAAGAGCCTGACGGATTTGTCAGAGCAGCCTCTTTGGCCCAGTAATGCAGCACATTAGTAGCTCTCAAACAACTGCCTGTTTGTGAAAAAGTAAAAGCCAAGAGATACAAGAAGATACTTGGACAAATAGTACACTATCTAAAGCTCCAGCCTTCAACAATACAAGATATCAGATATCCCACAGGAAGCACTAATTCTGCCCTACAACTAAATATCAGTGCTACAAGAGTGTTATGAAAGGAGGCCCGTTATGATCAGTGACTTATGACTTTGTAACAATAGTTTGTATGTAGAGGGCAAATGGCATCGATTGCAAAGAAAAAAACTCTGAATATTCCCAACATTGGCAACCACTACCTAGATCAAAAAGAAAGAAAGCAGTCAGTTGCTATGATACAGCACAGAGTATGCAAAAGTACTAAATGTTGTGCTAAGAGTAAGGAGACAACCTTTAAAACAGCCGATCTCCACAAAGTACTTTGCACTCTGGCAAGAATCAAGTACTCAGTTGTAAGTGTTGATAAGCCGCAGTAAAAGTCCAATATTGAAAACTTCACAATAATACTCCAGTATCAGAACTGAATACGACACAAAAGGCTGTTTTTTTCCTAATCTTACAAAATACTGGAAATGCTAAGCTAATGTTACATAAGCATGTGAAGCAACGGACTTCTACTGGCTGGGTGAATGTTCTGTGGTGGTTCTGCCGCTCGGCTATGTCTGTTTGTGGGAACACACGCTTGTTCCAAATCATTTAGGAGTAAGTTTTGTTTTTGCGCGCTTTTTCACACCACAAGATTAGAACAAGTGCATCAGTAAGACTGAAATAACTTCAGTGAGTCGTTACCTAATGCGGTCACTTTCTATATTAAAGATAGCAGCAGGTATAACTCAGAAACACTGAAGTAGCAGGCGTGCACCCGTGGGTGATAAAAACTGCTGAAACCTCAGTGACTGAACACAAATATCATGTTTAATAAGCACATTTGATACAGATACTCACATATTTCACTCAGTACAGAGCAGCCAGGGTCGACATCCCAACAGCAGAGTGACTAAACAAGTGCATGCATAGTCCCAATGTGTCCCATCTCAGACTGGACTTTAAATCAGTCGATTTCAAATGTACATCTGATCAAGCCTTCACTCAGAACGCAACAAAACACCTATTCTATTCTCATTGATTGGATTTGATTTACAATGTGTTTGAAAGGTGCTATACAAGTCAACTTGTTCATCAAAAATGTATGTAGAAATGTGAATTAAAAGGCACACCCCTTTTAGCACGGATTATATAGATGTTTGTGGCACAGGTGACCAGGTTCAAGGGAATCAATGGCAGAAGGCCCTGAGGAGTAAACATCGTGGATCAACTCCTCCTTCAGTGGCCGAACTTTTCAGATGACAGCGCAACTTGTAGTTGGGGAAGATCAATACTCAGATTGGCTATTTATTGAAGCATAGAGCTACTGAACAGTAAGGTGACAGAGGTTTGGTGAACGTGTCAGAGTCTATCTGTTCCTGTGAAGGTGAATCAGCTGAACGCCCTTACTGACTTACCTCAATGGAATTACAAGTGACAGTGCAAAGTCACACTAATACATATTCATGCCCTCTCATTTATATTGGATGCATCTCCTTCATCCCATTGGACTCCTGGCCAAGCACAGTGAATAAACCAGAAAAGGAACAGCTGTTTCACATAATGCTGCGTTCACACCAAAAGTGTTGCAAATTTATTGCGCAAGTAGATTCCATGCAGTCAATGCACAGATCTGAATTATGCAAATTTTCGCCTGGCGGCACGAATTACAGAAAGCGAAAGATTTGCCTCATTCGCCCAACGCTGATTATCCAGACGTAGTCGGTGAAATTCACAGAGCTGTGTGAGCCTACGGGTGATGTTATGAACCCAAACACAAAGGCGTTTGATGTTCCGACGTTTGTGGGATTTCCACAACACGTATAAAGAAGAAATAGTGGTTCATTCCTCCATGGTGGATGACGGAAATGATAACCATTTCCACGGAGTAAAGCCACAGAAAAAAGCAACGCCCCCCTCTCCAGGCGAATGAAGCGAATAAACCACAAATAGTGGGGCGAGTAAACTCACGGAGTATGGGTGGTGTTATGAACCCAAACACGAGGGCGTTTGATGTTCCGACGTTTGTGGGATTTCCACAACAAGTATAAAGAAGAAGTAGTGGTTAATTCCTCCATGGTGGATGGCAGAAAAATGAGAACCGTTTCCACGGAGTAAAGCCACGGAGATAAGCAACGCCCCCTCCCCGGGCGAATGAAGCGATTAAACCACAAATAGTCGGGCGAGTAATGGCTTTTGGTGTGAACGCAGCAGAAGAGTTTTGTAGAGAAATTATAGACCTCAGTCCCATGATCACACAGACACTGGAGGCCTGGCCTGGAATTAAACATAAGAGCTAACACATCGGAGTAAAATGCATAACAACTGCAAAGTAAGAATTACATTAAAATGAATGTGGCCGGCCTTATAATACCCAAAGGCGAATCTTCAAGGCTAGACTGGCTTGTTAGCATTTATCTTCAATCTACAACATCGCGTAAAAAAAAGAAGCTGTTCAAATGATTCCCTGAAAATACGCTCTCTGTGCCAACCAGCGCTGTGCCATGCAAACATTAAACTGGTACTCTAATCCGAGAGTGAAGGCTTTTTTAGCACAGAAACAAAATCCACCCTCATAAGTCCACGCCATTAGCAGCGGAACTAATGAGTTAGTAATCTGAGTCATGTGTCCACTTTTGAGGCAACGCAGAGCACTTCAGAGTGAAGAGGGTTGAAAGATGCCTATCTATATCTACTGTATGACGGCCCGGCGAGCCCGCCCATGTGGTTTGTTTAAAGCACTACAGAAGAAACACAAAACAATACTTTTTCTTCCATAATGCTAGCGCAACACATTCTGATTTCATTGATACTATATTGGCTTTACGATACCATGGCTGCATTTATTATTAGTAGGAAATGAGCGCATGGCAGTCACCATCATGCTTTAACTCTAACAATACTGTCTAAGGATACAGATAATAAGAACATGCTTAATTTTTCCAGAAACAGCAATAAAAGAGATGAGCAGAACCAAGAATGTGGCGTTAGAACGTTGGGTCTCTATGAAGGAATAGAACTGGAGGAAAAAGGGAACATTATGAATACTGAAGTACTTTCATACTTAAGATAAGAAGCGTTTAGGGGTCACTGGAGCAAGCTTATCTATTCTAATACTATGTAATGAACCATAATCTTTCAATACAGATTCATTATCTTAGATAAATTATTACACAAGGCTATTTGTGCTGGATAAACATAGCCGAGGGGCCAAGGACAGAGGCTGGTGTCTGTTGTACAGATTGTCAAACCCTTTGAGGAACATTTTTGATTAGTAATATTGGGCTATACAAATAACATTGAAATGATTGAATTGAAATGTGTATTGGCCTTCTTACAGCATCAGTAACTCTGCCTCTATGATCAATGCTTATTTTTTTTCTCTGGATTAAATGTCACACAGACAAGTCTAAGCCACCTTTATGAAGAGCTGCCTGTTTGTAACCATTACTTTGCTGCCTGTTGTCAACCACCCAGTAATGTTAACATTATAGCCAAGTATTTCCATATTCCCCAGGAGAAATCACACATGCTTGTCTTGATTGTGTACTATAATAATGGCAGCAGCCAGCAGCGCTCCATTAGAGAGAGCTGAGGGGAAAGAAATCAATTGGAGCCATAAGACTCCCAAGAGAGAGACAATTAAAGACAAAGGGGAGGTAGAGAAACTCTGACAAGACCCGAGGGCTTAAAAGTAAGACCAGCTGAGCACTCCCAAGCCAGGGGCTTTGGGGACTCAGCCAGCAGCAAGGGACCTCAGAGGGAAGCCAAGTTGGCATTCTTCAGGCAAAGCTCTCCAAAACCTTACCACCTCTGAGAAGTCTACTCATTAAAAAAAAAATCTTAACATTATGAGATACATATTCTGATTGTTTGACAGAGATCTCCTAATTTTATTTATTTATTACAAGAAAGGGCAGTCGCCTCGACATTACATGTTTTCACTACTCATTTAAAACTTCGGTGAAACTCATTTTAACCGAGCCATTCTGCTCCAGTGTGAGACGTGTGTCGTTGATAGTAGCGAATTGTCAGTGGATAAAAGGAAAGCTGGGAGTCAAACCCTCAGCACTGGGTGGGCTCAGAGGCCTACAGTACAATGGCCTGGCGGAAAAAATGCAGCAGCCACAACAAAAGGGGGCTTGTTATCATGATAAAAGACGTGGCCGTTGACTGTGACAATCCAATATGTCACATAAACAGAAGACCGATTGTACAGCAAGCCTTTTGTGACCACAGGACACACAGCAGCACTGCCTGTACACTGTGAACTGGTACCTATAACTGCATCGTTTGACGTCATCAGTATGTATGTATGACCTGCAAAAACCTGCCCATTCCTAAAGAGAGGCATTCATGTCTGCGGTCCTTGATTAATACAAAAGCTGAAATTAGTTAATATTTTCTTTTGTGTTGTCAAGTAATTACAGGAACACAAGAGAGAGCAATGTGCCAGACAAAGGACATCATTCCTCAGTATCAAGAGGTGGAAATGTATTTGTCAAACATAGCCAGTACATTCTACATTATGGCCACACTCTCGTCAACAAGCGTCATTGCTGACAGTAAAAACATTACATCATCCAAAAGTCTCCACTGATCCAAATAAGACTTACCATTTATAATTATGTCAAAGAAATAATCCTGACAACAAAGAAACCTTACATTTCAACGTTAAAACCCATCATGGATGTCAGCTTATCAGGAGTAGATTGTCTAGCAAACCATACTGTGCCGGTGGAAATGTCCACACCGCCATGGTTCTCAGAGCCACCCTGTAGAACAGCAGGGCCGTCAACCTGCTGGAAGGCCTCGGCAAACTTCCTCAGGTCACACCACCTTTATATGGAGCATTCGATACAGCCAACAAAACATACAGTATATACCATCTCAATTGACAATCAAGAAGGGCGTGTCTCAGTCACTCAAAGACAATGAAGAGCAGTACAAACAAACAGCAAGTTGTAAAGGCTCATTGTATATGTGTGAAAAACAGTGGTGAGATTGGACCGGAGCCCAGCTGCTGCTTATTGAAACAGCTGCAGCTGTGGCGGGACTTCACAGCTGATGCTACAAATGAGTTATAAAAGTCCCTTCCCAGGGGAAACTAACCTTTCAAGATCAATTATGAATAAATTGCTAAACATTTCAGTTTTCAGTTGAAGAGAAAAAACGTTGCGAACCTAGCCTAGTCTTCAAACCTTATTTTGAATTATTAAATAAAGTACAAAGGGATTGTTTTAGTGGTGTAGGGCGATACATCATAAATAGTACACGGTTTGGAACTAGCAAACACTTGATGACTGCAAGGCAAGAGGCTGTAGGAGTCAACTGGTTTCCAAATTTCAGTCTGGAACTCAATATTATGCTTTATGATGCCATGACCTGTTAGACGTATTATTGAAGGGTGGGGGCAAAACTGGAACTGAAATCAAACCTTGCAGCACAGCACAAATTATGTCAGCATGAAAAGCATACCGGTGGGATTTTAACATGCATCCTCGACAGTGACAGTAAATGTTCCAACCAAGAAATTGGACCTGACTCGGTTTCAAGCTACCCATGAAAATAGCAAATCTGCAAGGCAGCTCTGCTTAATTGTGTCAATGTGTAATAATAAGATGATAAATCCTGAACGGATTGACATCAGTACCATCTACCATGCATATGTAGTTTTTAAAAAGCAGCAGTACCCATCTATATCTTTGTGTGCCGCATGATGAGTTATCTTTTGCGAGGACAGTGGAAATGTCTACAGCAGTAGCCGAACAAGTGGGTGTTTAAGCTATAGATGAGGGGGGGAGGCCAGATACGATGCAGTAAAATGTCAAGGCTATTCTTCATGAACACTGTCAGGTTAATGTCTTCAAGGCTAAGAGCAGCACTTCAAACTGTACATGGCCTTCATTCCACAAGGTTCAGAACAAGCACATGAAAAGAGCTCAATGCAACCAAATCTGGAGCAGACACAGCTTGGGATCAGGATGTGTAATTTGAGCCCATACATCACATTTTTCGTACGAGAATCCCTGAGCGGGTGAATATAGTGTTTGTGTAGGTGCACAAAAATATAGGAGGACTTCGTCAAAATAGGAACAGCATGATACTGAGAGGGGACCGGCTGCGTGTGTGTGTGTGTGTGTGTGTGTGTGTGTGTGTGTGTGTGTGTGTGTGTGTGTGTGTGTGTGTGTGTGAGAGAGAGAGATAGAAAGAGAAAGAAAGAAAGAAAGATGAGAGAAGAAGAGAGAAGGAGAAGCAGAATGTCAGTTCAAATTTCACAGCTCCCATTATAGCCCTGACACAGGCCAGTGCACAGGCCTGTGTCTCCCATGGGATACATACAGTCCAACATACAGTGAGGTGCCACACACTGTAGCAGCTCCATGAAGAGGAGTGTCAGTGTCTGCGGGCCACACTGATCATACCGTATCAGAGTGGCTCTATTGATTTCCATGGCGTCGACAGCGGCTCTGGCACAGTATAGAACCCAGTTGGCAGGAAGCTAACAAACCACATTGTCACGAGGGTGACACCTGTTCAACAAAGCGGCGTGGCCCCGTGATTGTACTGTACGTCTCGTTTGTACAATGCCACTGTCATTTAATCAGCTAGTATTTATTCAAATGGAGAGAAACAACTAATCACAGCCATGAGAGTATCTCCGAGAGTCAAAATAAATATTTCAATAAACAAAAAGACACAGTAGGTGACTCCTTGTTTGCTGCATGGCAGATGCTAGACTTCCTCCGACGACAGTGCTATGTCTAATGTCAAGACATGAAACACGCTGTAGAACGTGTACAAACTATTGTAGACGACTGATAATTGTGGTTGTAGTCTCAAGCAAATTATCAGAATTAGCAATGTAGCTAATAACTATTCTGTAGCTACTGTAGTATTGTAAAATTGTAGGGTAGCCTCGTGCTAATGATGTCATTGTCTCGAGTTATAAAAAGGGATATGCTCTTCAGATGCAGCAGCTTAATAAAAATACAGGTTTGATCTCAATATATCCTTTTAGTCCTTTATGTCCACCCAGTGTCACAAACATTACATTATTATAACCATTCTAAAAATGCTACATCTATTTAACACTGTGGGGTTCTCCTTCTTGGAGGCACTGCGATGAAAGCACTTGATCTCCGTGCCAAGTTTAGAGAATGTGTTTATGAGAGAAAGCAGAGCACATCACTTTAAAACGTTGGTCTTCACCGAGGGACATTCCTAACACGGGCTTGAGCACTTTATATGAGGCACAATAAAACGTTCCAGTCTGCAGATGCAGATCGTATGGAAAGATGGTCGAATGGGTTTGTCGTTTGATCCACAAAAAGACAAGGAGTTAAGAGGTTAGTCACTGTGTGCATTGTGGTCTGATAAATAGGCCACGTTCACATGGGCACACAGTTCATTGGCACATTTGTTAATGCCATGTTTGGAACTTTCACTATCACAGTTAACAATAGAAACCTCCCACCAGACCCCTTTCTAATCTCAGGTGTGTTCAACAAGGCTTTGCTGAGGCCCAATGTGAAGAGAGGAGTGAGTTATGAACCTTACAGGAGAAGGAAATAGGCTCATCTGAATGTGACCTCATGCTGATAAGGAAAGAGTGAAGACACGGGTAAGTGATTCTGCAACTGATGACACAGGACAAATATGCACAGCAAAACAATGCCAGCATAAGTAGAATAAAAAAATATAGTGTGGCTCTTTACAAGAAATTGTTACTCATACTGATTTTGGCAATTGAGGAACATGACAGTGGACTCCCCGGTGTTCACATTAAAACTGAAAAGCATACAACTTACAACAAAAACAATATATGTCAGTATGTGGTACATAGTGACACATTGTAGGTACGAGGGCAATAACTGAAGGGGAACTTAAAGATGCCACCATACTAAGTCACACAATGCAATTGGAGGAAACCACAATGTTTAATGTGGGATATTTCAACGTTTCCTCAGACAAGCCACAGTGGCACTCCATATTTGCGTTTCTCCACAGAAGCCTCGTCAAACCAACCCTGATCCGTGCTGACATGACTAGACGCTCCCCCACTCCACCTCTGGTGAACGATGAAATCATTGATATGGAAATCACCCTTTGCATACATGGGCGTGCTGTGGTTTAGGTGTGGCGTCTGTGAATGTGAAAGTGGAAACCCTTTTTGCAAATACAAACTTTTGCGCAAATATTGCAATGAGTTCCACTTGAGAAAACTATCAGTGGCTAATACAATCCCATGATTCCAGACTAATCTCAGCTACAGCGGTTGCCCAGCCCATTACACCGCTGATTGAACATGTGAAAAGACTGCCATTACAAATGAGCATGGATTTGACATAAAACTAGATTATTTTGTGGTTTGTTTCTTAGCAATGGGGATAACAGTGGTCATTGCGGCCTAACGGTTCTTACACACTATTACAGGGCTAACTTCAAGTGACTGTTAGGAGAAATTAAACGGGTTAATCCAGATTATAGCGGTGATCTGATCTGTAAAGCAAGTCAAAGGGCTCTCCGAGGGTTCTCGGAGTCCAGTTGGAGAACCACTGGATTAGGCTACGGACATCGATGGGAAGAGACAAAAGGCATTAGCTGTGCTGTAGCCTGATATGGGAGCTAGCTGATGGTGGAAACACTAACGGATATTGTGTGCACTCGTTTCCAGGCAATCCGGAATGTATGAATGCTCGGCTAACGTTAGGGGCGAATAGCGCTGCGCATCATCAGCCTCTGCTAACGTCGTATGCGCTCATGCTAGCTAACGACAATGGAGGAGGTGCTGTGTGAAAAATGTATTATCAACTCAGGAGGTTCGTGTATTAATATGTAGTTAGCTCTTTCAAAAACATACCTGGTCAACAGGGAGATTGATAATGTCGCTGATTGGCTGCAACAGAGTGGATCCAGTGCATGATGCAGTCGTTTGGGTAGCCATGCTTGGTCGGTGTCCGTAAATCCTTTCTCTTTCTCTCTCTCACTCTCTCTCTCTCTCTCTCCTTCCCCCGGTTCGCTTCACTCCCCTCGGCGTTCGCGATGATAGAGACACTGATGCCGCCGCTGCTGCTGTTGTTGCGACGGGTTGGACGGTTGTCATCCACAGCACACATCCAACAAAGAGTACACAACCATGACGAGATAGTCCCTGCTCGACCACTTTCTCTCCCATCTAACGTCAGTTGGGAACACAGGGCGTCGTATTTTAGCTAGGAGTTGGCGAGCTTGAGTGGAATTGTTTGCTTACGCTTTTACGTGAAAATAAATAGGGAGTACCTTTTGGCGTAACTTCTTGTTTGTCTACAAATCGATGTTTAAAAATGTTTAACGTTTACGCTAACCACGAATGAGACAATGGTTAAATATCGTAGTGGAGTAGGACGTGAACTATCTTGGTAGCAGTGTTTCTTTGACAAGAATAAAAGTGGTGATAATGTGGGTGGAGAGCATGGCGGCCCAACCCTCCCTTAGCATACAAACATCTATGTTGGCCTATCGTAAGACGAAAAAGAAATCCATCAGCCAATCCCACTTTGTAAATGGCCAGGGGTTTTGATTTACATTCTTCAAGGCAAATTGAATTTGAACCGAACTAAACTGCGTGCGGTCACGCCCCACCTCTCTCACATGTTCGTGTTCCACAGGGGCCATTTGGCAGGATTCATTTGAGGGACCGACTACAATGAGACCAGTGGCTGTTAGAAGTTAACAACGGTGCTTTTATCTGGTCCATGTACGTCTGGTCGGTTTGTTTGATAGTTTAGTCGAAAATACAGAAATACCATACGAGAGAACCGAACTCAAATAAAAGGGGACGTTTTTTGGCTAATGCTTTACAAAGCAAGGCCTTATATTGCCTGTCCGGAAGTACGAGTCTGTCAAAATAAAAGCCAAGGCAATATAAGGATTTTAGGCAAGTAATATAGTTGTCATTTTTCTATGCAGTGTTGTTGCTGTTAGCACACATGTATTTTTCCACCATGTTGTTTCTCGAGTGTACGCCGAGCAGAAGTCTTTAGGAGGAGATGCAGAGTAAATGTGTTCATCCTTTTAACCAGTAGATGGCAGTATAAGTATTTAAACCATACATTTAGATATATTTACCTGTGTCTTTGATCTAGATTATTGATCCAGAAGTATTTAATGCCGTTTATGTTGTATTACATTTAATGTTCATGGTTAATTTGCAACCTAGTTATATACATCATGTATTTACTTGTTATATTTGTATAATTTTAGAACCAAACATTCCTACATGGATGAGTGAGCATGTGTTGATCACAAGGCAATGAATAATGAATGACAATAAAGAGACAGTTGGTTTATTCTTACAGTGCTTCCCATTTTTACCTATACTGCCATCTACTGGTAGAAAGGGTACACACCTTGACTGCGTCGCCTCAAATGAGGCTCTGCGGTCACTCAAGAAACAGCACAATAAGATGGAAAAGTACAGCAACAACTCTGCACACAAAAATGACTTTGAATAAACTATATTATGAACTGTGTTGCAATTACACTTTAAAATATATCGATATCAATACAATTCATTTGACTTGCCAATATTCATACATGGTACTGGGCAAAGTATGAAAACGTTTCTGAAAAGACAGGTCAAAGTGAGCACATTTTTTGTATGAAAATCAATCTATTGGGATCAATCAAATATATATGTGTTGCCTAAATTGTTACACAATAACGTCCATACATGTACCTTTACTTTTATTCTTCACTGTCTATCAGCACCACCTTGTGGTTTACAGTATTTCCCCCTCAGACACCCACTGTTTAGTAAATACATATATTATACTTCCTCAATAAAATCTGTGAAACAAATACTTCCATGAATCAAGGATTCAAAGTTAATCACAAATAATAATTATTATATTTTGTAAGTTTAAACCTTTACTATGATGCCTTTTTTAACCATAAAGACTACATAATTCCTCTGAAGTTGTGATCATACTTTGTAATCTAAGATTTGTTCACTGAAATAATCTACTTACGTTTTTTTTTTTTAAGCAAGGGCCAGCAGCCAATAGAGGGCAGCACTCACACACCGATGACAACCCTTGTTGGCCCTGCTGATGCACCCCGCCCCCCCTCCTCTCTACCTCCTTCTGTTTCATGGATTGGAGTTCCATTCATACATTCTGTCATATTCATGTAATGTGTTTATGTAACTTTGTAAATGCTGTTCATTCTGTACACATGACATCTATTGCATCTGTCCATCCGGGGAGAGGGATCCTCCTCTGTTTCTCTCCTGAAGGTTTCTTCCCTTTTTTCCCTATCAAAGGTTATTTTTGGGGAGTTTTTCCTGATCCGATGTGAGGTCCTGGGACAGGGATGTCGTATGTGTACAGATTGTAAAGCCCTCTGAGGCAAATTTGTAATTTGTGATATTGGGCTACACAAAATAAACTGAATTGAAATTGAATTGAATTGAACCCATCTGACTGCAATCTTCCAGTTGTGTTAATTCAGGAAGTTCCTTTTTATAAAGTAAATGTAAACAAGAAGAGAGGAGACAATATAAACTTCATGAATTTGATTCTTAAGATTATTACGATTCTCTGACCTTTGTTCTCCGTACCGTTGATTGTTACAAAGAGCGTCAGCTCAGTGATGAGGGTCTACCACATAATAAACCAGAGCAACTACGTGGATTATTAAATGAGCTGCAGTAAGGCCAATGTCATATCTGCCTAATAAGATGTTCACTACTGCAAAACCCAAAACAATACCTATATGCATGCAGAGCATCGATTCACTATACAATATAACCTCAACATTGGTTTCTAAGCAGCGTGTGTTATCACAGGGATGCAAAGATAGCAATGACAGCTTTAGTTGATTTATGCCCTTGTTTGGTGTTTGTGATATTTGTGAAAAAAAGCTGTGTTTTATGCTTTTTTTTATATACAAATCCAAAAAACAATACTCAAAGCCCTGATAGACAAAGTGCTCATAACAAGGCACCACACAACTGGAAACTCACCTGCTTATGCTTAATAGTTTTTGATTTCACAGTCAAGTTTGTTTCTCTCTCAGGATGTTTTCTCAACATCAGTATATGCTTTTGCAGCATTGCCTTTTTTTTTTCTCAAATGATAAATTTGTAGTGCTTGCATCAGCAATAGAGCTCCTGGTGCGTCACACCAACACTTTAGTGGCAATTCTAGTCTTAAACCTTAATGAAGGTGATTTTGAATGGAAGAAGGACTTAGTGCATTTTGAGTGTGTGGGTTATATATGTGTGTGTCTGCCTGTGAGGAATCATATTTAATTGTTTAACCACCACAGCGTTTCTTGAGACTGCAGGTCATATTGACTGCAAAAGGATTCCATGAAATATTAAAACTGGCAGAGCAAAAACACATTGTTGGTCAAAGTAACTTACATTAGAGAGCAGAGAACAAGCATGCAGTGAGTATAATTATCTCTCAACAATAATTAACCTTTTATTTGAAAGCATATGTTATCGATAATGGATATTGTAGGTTATTTATTAATGTCGAGCGGTCTCTTCCTCAATGGACGACATCATGCTCTCTGAAACGCTCACCATGCTCCTTGTGTACTACAGCTCTTATATAATCACCATTGATCATTCAGAACTAAGAGAAAAGGAGTAGGACACGAAGGCAGCTGGGAGACAGAGCTTCATTGCATTCATGTCACTCCACTTAACTGTTTTTGTTCTTCCTCTACATTATCCAATTAAACCCACAATCACTGAGAGAGACACAGTTCGTTAAGTTGGTGTCGCCATGACAACCCCGTCCCCTTCCTATCCGCCTCTCTCACAGACTGATACTTCACCTTTAGAGCTCAGAGAGAAAAGGGACGGTGAGAAAGCGCAGAGCGAGACAAAGCCTCCGCTAATCTATTTAAAAGGCTGGAGCAGCATGTGAATGAGTTGATGAGCTACCGGAGGTTCTCACTCATTCACAATGAGTGCCAGGCCGCTCACAAGTGTATACATGTGCGATAACTTCTCATTTCTCTTCCTTTTCTTGTGCCTTGTTTCCCTCCCAAAAAGACTCCCCATCGTGGTATGACTCACATTTGTTTATAATCCAGGCTGTATAGCTGATCTGTATTGTGGTGACAAAGTCCATAAGCTCCTTATATAGTCAATGTTTTGCACTCTGCTTGCTCCTCCAGGGAAATGCAGCCTTTTTCTTTCCAGATCGGACAGGAAGTGTCTTTTTGTCTAGGGGTCAGTGGACGGGGCTTCCTGAAATATAACTACCACAGAGATGAAATAAACACTGTTTTTTTACTACAACTATCCTCTGTCTAAAAATCATATGAATAACTTGTAATGGACTTTCTTTCCCCCTCCCTTCTCTTCCTTTCCATCTTGGTGTAGCGACTCCTGCAGACACAGAAAGCTTACTTAAAGCAAGCAGACTGTTATGGTTGGAAATGGTTCTGCGATCCCATTTGGGATTTCTCTCGGAGCATATTATCATCATCATTAAAAATACCTACGGGAGCTGTTGGTTAAGACAATCAATATGCTCTTGCTCATTTACAAATCCCATCCTTGGGTAACTGGAAATATCAGTGGAAAGACTTCTTGTTAAAGTTGAAGCATCCTGTGAATGGGTGTCGTGCAATAACCAAGAAATATGCTTCTTCTACTCTCCATTAATAATAAATGAGTCAGCGAAGGTCCCATGACATCATTGCCACTGTGTATTGCTTATTTTACAGCACCGTCCAGCATAGAGAGGAGAGGAGGATTGTAGTGGTAACATCCCACATCAGTTACATGCTACCCACAACCAGACTAGAGAAACACACACGCCCATCCCTTTTCCCACGTCAACAAAACATTTGGAAAGTGTGTCGTCAAATCCGTAACCACCATCTATTTCAGTGGCAGAAACATTAGCTCTCTCAGCTCATTGTGTTATTTTCTGCCCACAGTTAGCTGAAGGGCGGAGCATCCATCCATTTCCCCTCTCGTTCTGTACCTTGTGTGTCCTAATGCTCGATTTATTTTGTCTAAGGTCAATTATCTCAATTAAGGCCAGTGCATTAGTCCCTCTCAGGGTGCTTTAAGAAAAATGTCTTCTCAAAAAGGTTTGTGTTCCGAAACAGATCAAAGAGATCTGGATATAAAGCTTGATTTCCATTGATTCCACACTTGCCTTTTATCTGTATTTTGTTATGGATTATGGCAACAAGTACACAAATATACACTTGTTCAAATAACATCACAGGTAAATTCAGACAATCATTTTCTTGTTTTCCCAAATCGGAATTAGATGAGTCCCTCCATGGCCAGTGTACTAAAGTTCGGCAGCTCTGCACAAACCAAGACTGCATGCAAAGTGGACACACAATGGAGGCCACGGGGGGAGTGAAAGAAAGTTGAGCAGGATTTAAGGAGGCTTGTTTCACATATACTTATTATCTTCAAATTTGAATGTCAATTTATTTATTTGTTGATCAACAAATAGCATATATACAGATAATAACATATAGTGACAGTATAAGACATTGACAGATGTTATTAGTATATGCTCAATGGCAAGCGTTAAATGGGAAGATTGATACCACAGTGAGCAGCTGATTAGCTTAGCTTAGCACAAAGACCTGCATCTCTAAAGCTCACTAAATTATCATGTTCTTTTAATCTGGAAAAAAATCAAAGTGCATGGGTGACCTCTCGTTCACCCGGTAGAGCTGACCTTGGCTGTGGCCCGCAGTCAATCCTGACACCTGACCCCCTTTGAATTGCCTTGTTGTTGAAATGTGGTATACAAATAAACTTGCCTTGCCCTGACCCCTGACCTGTGGCCCCTTGCTGTGTTTCATCCCCTCTCTCTCCCCTCTTTCCTGTTATTTTTCAGGTGCACAAAAAACAGCAAGAAAAGCCCAAAAAGTTGTCAAGCAGGAAAATAACACATTGCAGTTCCACAGAAGTTGTGTGTAAGCATATTTCCTAAAAATATTTCCAATAATGTCTTACTATTCTTTAAAATGACATTGCGAAAAAGATATTAGCTCTGGTGTTAAAAAGCAGCAAGGTGACTTTTAACAATAAAATTAATAGGCCAATAAGGCCAATGACTAATAGAGATTCAGCTGATTTTAATCACATACTAATCTTTGGGCTAACCTAATAAACATAATTAAGTCATCCAGCATTGATATTTAGATGTAAAATGTCTAGTATTGATCAGTCCCAGAAAAGAAGATGTGCTTCCATTTCTGCCTCATGACTGACTCTCCGTGTTCTCCTCTGCTGCTGTATACTGCAGTTCTGATTTTCCACAATAAGCTTTTCCATACGGCTAAAATTCTATCGAGCCAGGAAGATGGATGTGTAAGCGCCACTCTGCCCACAGTCTGACTGAACTGTTCACTCTGGGAGGAACAGACAGTGTAATTGAGTTACTCAGACAGAGCTCACTGCCCCTCCATTAACATTCCCAAGAGGATACTGACGGATCCCTCCACACACGATGCAGTGTTTTCCTGTACACCAAACTGTAGTCAACTCATCGTTCTCTTTGAACTCTGCCGACACTTTAAATCATTTGAGAATCGGGACACATGATTGTGAAGTTGATTGTCTAACTGAGGCAAAACAGAGCAGAAGGTACTCTCACGTCCTCCCATCTCTATTGTTCTTTAACACAGCCAGTTGAAATGCCGGGGAGGCTTTCCACCGGTCTCCTGCGGTGTCAGAAGGGATGCAACAAACCCTGGGAAACCCTGGGAATTTGCACAGTTGCTCGGGGAGTTTGCAGGACTGTCAATGAGGCTGATTTGGATTCACGGTGCTGCAGAGGTGGTGATTCAGTCAGAGCCTGCAGCGCGGTCAATGTTTACCCCTGGGTTAAATTAAATGTGTGTGGATGAGCTGAGAGATACAGCTCAAGAGCCTGACTGGTCAACTCTCAGAGGTACTGGGTAAAGCAATGTGTGTTTTCTTCGTGACTTGACTCTAGTGTCCCTTTTGGTTTCGATTGTTGTCTCACAAAGCTTATGTCATTTGGTCCTCCCTTAATCCCGACACAAACTGGTTCAGGAGAGCCACTGAATCTGCACCGTGTGGCTGTTAAACTGAAATGAAGATGAGAATTGATTATTTAATTGTGGACATTAAAAAACCTGATACTATGAAAAAGGAGATGTTTTGCACGGTCAGCGTACATTCAAAGTGGCCGTGTGACGCTGAAGTGCAGCGTACTGTGTAGTGCTCTGGATTTATTTTGTACATGCACTTTTAATTGTGGATTTTTTTGGTTCATTCTTTGATGACATTTGCTGTTGAGTTTGAATGTACTTATGGTAAGTTGTTTTGGACAAAAGCATCTGCCAAATGAATGTAATGTCATTTTCAATTTGTATTATTTGGTACATAAGGAGTTTACCTGTTCCGTAGTGACAATGAGCAGATGTATATTCCCAGGACAGGGCTACAGGGAATGAGTTGCTGAGATTTCAGAGATCATAATCCCATTTGTGTGTTTGTGTTTTTGTCCTGTGGCATCACAACTAATATCCTTTGGCTTACGTTGCTCGGGGACTAGAGGAGAAAGTAAGAGCGAGATGTCCTCATCCTCATACGGTCTCAGAGGGAGTCAAATGGGATGCTTTTCTATAATAATATAACCTAGGAACAATTTTTTTACAGCAGTGTGCAAGACAAAATGTACGTTCCTGCAAAGTGGTGATTTGTTTAAGTGTGCGAATGAGAAGTGACACGCTTGATCAAGTGTGTTATTATAAAGAGGAAACCAAGAGAAGATGGAGCAGATAGACACACGGCCTGTCAGAGTGTAATGAAGAGCAGGGACACTCAACATGTTCGGGCTCATAGTGTCAAAACCTGAGAGGAGCAAAAATTACTGTAAAAGCTACTTGCTCCTAATGATGACAGTGAAGCAGCTGCAGACCCCCAGCTCTTAGCGGCCATCACTCAGATGGGAGTGTGTGATGGGGACTGGTTGTAAATGTCATGCAATTATTTCACATAACATTATTATTTTTGGATGTCCTTCAGGGTGGCAAGGTTAAATTAAAGCTGTGAGCCAGAGCATTCCTCTGGTTGAAGGGTCTGGGAGTGCTCATATTTGGATTGAATTAATGGAAGACCCATTGCTTTGTTTAATGTAGCGCTGCTGATAGTTATGTTGGTTTAAACAATGATTTAATGATCAGATGACCTCCTTTGTGTGCTATTCAGTAAAGAGAAAATGAAGACAATCAATCATACATTGCAGTGTTCTGGTCATATATTACACTCAGTCACACAGCACAGAACAATTTGTAATCTCCTCCAGCTAATTTAATTTCTATTGTTGATTGAACATTGACCGTGGATGCTATTGACGCTTTCACCTGGCCTAAAAATAATGTATGACTCTGTGGGTGAATTACTTAAAATGTACCACTGTTGTTCAATTACAATTACTTGTTCAATATTTATAGTTCTTCGTGGGGAAAAATATATTTTTTTATTTTATTTTTTTAGATGCCACACAGTGGATGTTAACTTTTTCTTTATGTAACTTGTAACCCTGCAAAATAATGTAGTGGGGAATGCTGCTGGCCGTGAAAATAATGCTGGGTTACTACTAAGTAAAGTTTAGTGAAGCCAATGGTCAATGTGAGAAGCAACACTAACTGTTGTTGTCTCGGTGTACCGAGGTCTGGACTTCAAAATATATATATGGTATTTTGAGTTGTTCCGTATTTGATGCAAGCGGTTATTTTCTGGAGGCAGACCTGGTAGAATTAAACTCACCAAAGTATGAGTGGAAACGTTGTTCCTCCATTTTAGGCCGTCAGAGCAGTGTCTTCTACGAAGACCTGACACTCTGTGATGATGGTAAACTGAATTCTGTGTTATCTGATATTCATTTTAGCTTCATCTTATTCAGGCCTTGCCTGTGCTGACCATCCATTCAAATGAAGGTCCAATAGTTTGGCCTGAACTGATTTTGGGGCTTCCTCTCAGAGTTTGTGAGAAAAGACTCAGTTCACTGCCCTCCCCTCAGTGCTCCCCTCCCTCCCCTTGTTCCTTTGCCCTTCCCCTCCCCTCTTCTCTTCACCCCTCTCCCATTAGGAGGCCCTCCGTGTGCAGCCACATTTGTGTAGCACGCTCTTCTATAAAGTAGTCTTCAGTTAGTAATGTGATCTACGATCTGTGAGAAGCGGAGATAAGAAGGTTTGAGTGGTGCCCAGGATATGCCATTCCATCCACTTGTCTGTTGGAAAGTTCCAGCTGCAGAATGGTTAGCATTACTTGCTTATTATTCGAAACAAAAGCAGTCTTTCATTCCTCTAATTTGAAATTAAAGAGGCTGGATTGCGAGGTTATCCCACCTGTTACACAATCGTGATGTCATGGCAGCGCAAGTAGGAAAATGTGACTCCCGCTCAAACATCGGCCCCGTTCATTGCTATGACATGCTGTCTGTTCTTGCTAACATTCAGATCGGTATATTAGATGTGTGTGTACTGCCACACCCTGTGTTATTTTCTGGTGAAGGTCACAAAGCAAATTACAAGCATCTTCAAAGAGGGTGTCTGTGTCCAGTATAACATGTTTTGGTTCTTGCTCTGCCTGCAGCTGTCTGGTTGAATCCTGTTTCACTCTCTCATCACCAAATGGGCTTTTGGTTTAATAGGAAAGGAAAGTGAAAATAGCACTTTGTCCACCAAAGCAGTGTATAATATGAACACTTTCCGTTTGGTGTCTCGTTAAATCACTAATCGCCTTATCAAAGGTTACGTGACACAGTACAGTTTAACAATGTTTCCTTGAGCTGCATTTTTTTCATGATCGCTCATAACAATGCCTGTTTTTCCAGGTCCCGTAAAAATATTAAACAATGTGCTATTGATATTAAGTTCCCAACCTGTACTGGATTTACCTTTCTTTCCAGTGCTTCTCTTCAGCACCAGAAAGCACAACTGGTTCAGCACCGACACTTAGATATGTCAAGACTGGTTTGGTCTTGAGTCAAAGGATAACACCTGCATTTAGAAAGGCAGACGTTACAGAAAATATAATGCCATGTCAGTGGTGAAGAGAAAGGTTTTATTCTGCTGACCTCACTGACTGAGCCGCTCTGTCTCTGGATAGCAGATGTTCGCTGGGAGTGTGTGTATTCATTTCATAAGGGAGTCTCGGCCTACAGCCAGTCAGGGTCAGCCTGGGTCTCGGGCTCTTCATTTAGCAGCTTGCCAGGAGACGCGGCAGAGCTGAAAGAATGTGTGAACACTGCCCAGTTTGTGATTTAAAAGCTGCCCAGGGTTTTTCCTCGGCCGCTGTGATACTATTTATACCGCTGGCTGTCCTGCCGGGACTGAATGAACTGGAAGGCATCAGCACAGTTTTCATCCCAAAGCCCAGGGAAAACGCAAGCTCCCTGGGAGCAGAGACAGAAATTTTTTTCAAGCTCCCGTTGACAAAAATTCAGGCACGGGAGATAATCTTCACAGGGTTTCAGGCGTCGGCTACTGAACGAATGCTTTCTTTCTCCTCTGCCTTTTCCCAACAGGATTTCTTCCTTTCTAAATCAAATTTATTCTTGGCTGATTCACACAACACACAACTAAACATGTTCTCATATAATGCCGTAGCTACCTTCATGTAAATTCTGAGGTACACAGATACAAAGTGGACAGTACCAATTACTGGTATAATTAGATTTTTTTCCCCCGATTCATGTGATGGCACAAATCTGGGCTCATTAAAAATGATCTCCACTCAGCTGTCTGGATAAATGTTAACACAAAATCTATTGACATACAAAAAATAACTCAAACACATACATTATTTACAGTATTGAGCAGCGGTTTATGCAACATGGATAGGCAGTGTTTTTGGCTGGTGCTGTGATGGCCTCTGTAGTGATACATGTTAATCCCATTAAATGATTAACGAAGGAGAGAGACAGTTCATGATCTCATTGATCAGTTGTCGTTATCAAGAGCTGTACAGACCAAACCCTATGTGCCTTTCACGCCTAACATAACTGAAAGAAAACATATCCACTTTTGGACAGAAACACATACACATTTCCACTATGACACTGCATCATTTTCAGTTTAAGAAAGAAACTAGTGATGTAATCAAGATGCCGCTTTTGCGTGACGTCGGAAATATTTAGATTACATACTGCCTGTTGTGCTATAGATCAATGAAGTGCCAAAAATGAGTGCAAACCTGATCTGGGAAATTGGTCACACACTTCAATTCAATTCAATCCAGTTTATTTTATATAGCCCGATATCACAAATTACAAATTTACAATCTGTACGACAGGAATATTGAGGTCACGAGTGGAATTTATTTCTGTCCATAAAGGTATACGTTTCATTTGTTGTTGCTCTAATCAGACAGGTTTAACTGCCCCTCGCTGTACAACCTCCACGTCACTGATAATCAACTTAATTTTCTTCTCTACTTGAAGTTTGAATGCAGTTTCACATCAAGCTTTTTCTCCACCGAATAAATGTACGCCATTTGTCTGACTGTCGACAGACAAAGACACTGCTATTTACTCCTGGGATATGTATCTTACTGTTGCTAACAAGCCCCATCAAACTAAATGAAATCAGATCACAGGTGTTTTCTCCAGTGAGAATAAGAATATAGATTCATTAAATGTACATGGACACTGGACACCAATGAGAGAGGAGATTGGACATGAAATGTTACAGACTTTTCTATATGCACTGCAAGTTTGAGACTATAAACAGTTTACATGCAGTTGGGCAGTATTGTACAACATAAACATAACCACTTCAAGGCTGAAAGTTGACCACGTGCTTAGCTCTACCTAAACATAATCACAAGGTTTACAAAAAAGTAATGTAAACACTAAATAAGAGACGTTTTTAATTTAATCTGGTATATGTTCTCTTCCCTTCAATGTCGTTTTGTGTTACTTTTTTTTACCACCCTTTATTCTCTTTTTTATTATTTTATTATTTAGCATTTTGTCTATTCTAATACAGACTATCCAACATTTCAAGTGCTGATTTACACACTTGTGTTGTTTGCTGAAAAAAGCTGCTAACTAGCTGTATTAACTAGTAGTGTAAGTAGTACGTAAACAACTTTACACATAACAGCTTTAAACCAAAGGAGGCAGTTGAGGGCTTGAATGCCACACATTGCTAAGTGGACTTAATAGTGTACGAGGAGCCTTTGAAGGCAGCACGAGTCCACGCCTCCAATGAATCCTGATTGGCTCTCAATTACCAGCCGGCGTCCCTCATTGGCTGTTGCGCGTCCATTGAATCTCCTCCTCTACCTTTGTCAATTTCTTGCGCTCCCGTTGAAACGCTTGGTTGTTGTTTCTCCGGCGGAGGAGGAAGAAGTTGTTCACCCCGCGTTGCCGGAGGTTTGGGATCACCGAGAGCGGATAACAGACTCGAGTCGGAGGAAGCTCCACTTTCTTCAGTGACCAGACGACGTCGGTGAAACCTGAATGCAAAGAGAGTAGTGGGTTGAGAGCCGGGAAGGATATAACCGAGCCCATCACCTTGTAGCACGGCGCGGTGTGTGAGCGCCAACGGTGAAGCTCCTCGAGCCAGCGTGCAACGCCGCTGCACTGGATCGTGTTGGGAGCAGACCACGGAATGACATAAACACACCCAGAGATGGTTCACTTCCCGCGGGGACTTTCAGAGACACCATCGCTGCTGTGAACTTTTCTGTGTTACAAAGGGGAATTGCAAAAAGTGGGTCTTCTTCTCGCTACCATCACACGGATTAATTATGCCTGACCAAATCACAGTTACAGAGTTTGTGGCAGAGACGAATGAAGATTATAAATCTCCCACTGCCTCTAACTTCACCACCAGGATGTCCCACTGCAGGAACACAGTGGCTGCTCTGGAGGAGGTGAGTGACTGTGGTGGGACTGGGATTGTAGTACCCATAAACACCAGTCTGAGCTATCTTGGGCTATCCTTCAATAATATTTGTATTAAAACTGTTTCAGTGTTTTTATTTTATTTTAAAGATTTATATTAGCTCAGAGGTCGAGGTCACCTCTATGCAATTAGAGGAAGAAATTACCATCCTCTGCACCATACACATCCCTCATGATTCCTATTCCTATTCTAACCCATTAAGCCATTGGTTACCAATATTTTGTATTACTGTCCTGGACTGCTAGTGTGCCATTATACGGTAGCTTTATAATTATGTCTACCCCCTCAATGATTAGCCTACAAGAGCAGGTATAGTCATGTCAAATCGGTTATATCTATATAGGCTCAAAATAAGAGATGCCAAATGAACCCCAAAGGGCTTTACAATCTGTCCAAAATATGACCCCTTCTATCTAAAGACCTCCATTTGGAAAAGAGAAAAACACATTCAGAAAAGACCCTTAAATGGGGAAATAGGAAGACACCTTGAGAAGAGCAATAGAAAAGGAATCCCTTTTCCAGGACCGATAGACATGCAACATTTGCAATGTCTTTGCACACCGTGGCCGATAAATAACAGGAGCAACTTTGAGAAACAAAATGACAATAGAATGCAGACATATTTAGATTAAAGTGAGATATATATATATACATTACTTTTCAGTTGTGATCAATGCAAGTATTTGGGCCCAAATGAATTTCCCACAGTGATAGAGGGAGAAATGTTACTCTGTTTACAGCCGCATCACACTGTGTGTGTGTGCACAGAGAACACTTTGTGTTGCAGGTCATCAGGAGGAAGGACACTTCCGCTTTGTTCCCTGACAGCCCTCCCCTTTCCTCCCTCCCTCCCTTGTTATAGTTTCCCTACTTTGTGTGCTGTATTGTAGAGCCTCGCCCTGCCTGATGGTAAAAATAGAATTTCCCACATGAGCAGCTCGGTGTGTTAGTGTGTCTCTGCTCTTTTAGTTGGAGTACACTTGTAGGTAGTGTGTGTGTGTCCTGTGAGGAAAGTTCCCTCCTGATTTCACTGTGGAAAAGTTTTAGTTGTCATCCTCACAGATAATTTTGTGTATTACACCTTTTTGTAGTAAAAATAGATGCATGATTTGTGCAGAGATAAGATTATACACGAGTGTCTCATGTCAGCTTTACTCCTACTGTTTGTGGAGGGCTGAGCCATACACACACACACACACACACACACACACACACACACACACACACACACACACACATCCATCCACATGCCTACGGGCTTTGCTTGGCCGACAGACACCTTACTGTGCACGGTTTCATTCATACCTCTGCTGCTGCTGGTTTTAAAATAGCAATTAATCTGCTGTTGCAAAGCATTTCAGCACTGCTTAGAGTGGAATGTGCTTTTTCTGCGGAAGTAAGCAAATAAGTGTGTGGATTTAACAGTTTTTATATCGTTGCTCAGCAGTAATTGCTGGTTTGAGGTTTGGTTGAGAATAAAGTTCAACGGCTTTGTTTTAGTGATGAGCTGCTGTTGAAGCTGCTGAATAGTTGATGTGGAGTGGTGTGTTGGTGGTTAACATTGACCTTTTCACGTTCAGGCTCAGGGAACACAACGCCTTATTGTTGGGACGACAAGACCTCGCTCACTTTGGTCTGTTCGACCAATTAAACACTGCAGTGGATAGGGAACACTTCCACTTATTGTCTGCCGGCCTGCCTGGAATCTCAAACATACGCACGCAAACAAAAGCACACATACTTATGTGTACATAGTACACAGCCATCTACAACAGGCAGTATGTAATCTAAATATTTTCGACGGCACGCAAAAACGGCATAACGTTTCTTTCTTAAACTGAAAATGATGCAGCGTTATAGTGGAAGTGTGTATGTGTTTCTGTGCAAATAAGTGGATATGTTTTCTTTTTGTTATGTTAGGCGTGAAAGGCACATAGGGTTTGGTCTGTACAGCTCATACAAAATATATGATTTTTTTATATTCCTGTTGGCAGTTCATGAAAAGTTTGACAAACCGGATGACTCTTTCACCCTTGAGTTTAATGATGCATGCATATTCTGTATATTCACAAAGATGCAATGAAAATAAAAAATATCAGATTTAGCCGTTTTCAGCATTGTGCTGAGTTGTCTAACATTGACCTTCTCCAGATTACAGGTTTGTTATGCAAGCTCTCGTTTCTTCACTTCTCCCCTTCAACTGACAGTTGAGGACAGGCGGATCAGAGATGCAGCGTTCTGTGATGCTACAGTGGGCTGCGGTGTCCTTTCAGAACAGGCGTTGTTTTGGGAATTGCAGCCTTTTGAGTTTTATGTGTCTTATTGCTGGCTTCAATATTTTTACTCACCATCTTCTGTTGCCCTATTGTATTTTTTGTTAAATACATATCCTACATATGATATTATCAATGAAAAAAGGGTGTTTTATAAAGATTTTAATATGCTCTGCATATTACAGCCTATTTTCAAAGCACAGCTACATTTGTCATTCGTTCTCCAGTGTTTATCTTTACAATCTTACCCCAAATATACCAATTATGTTGCATCCAGTGCCCCGTATTTTCAAACGGAGCTTGTGCAAGTTTAAACTAGGTGTTGCCCTTACAGCTCACATTCTTTAAAGACCTTTTAAAATGGACCTGTGGACTTGATTGTTTACTGGAAGCCTTTAAACACATCAACTGCAGAGACTTGAGCGCTCAGAGGTTTTACATAAATGGAGCACAAAATGTTGTGTAATTACTTCTTTCTAAACTTAATTTCATCTGACATAACCTTAATTAGGCAAGTAGTTTTAAACGGCTGGCTATTAAGAGGACATTTGGAGAGCGTGTGTGTGTGAGAGTCTGAGTCTGGTAAAACCACAGCAATAAAACCTGTTTATCCAGTAAGAGGATGTCGGGCTTTGTGTCATGACCCCCCCCCTCTGTGATCCTTTGCCACATGGCTCTTCTTCCTCCACTTTTGTGTTGACTTTCCTCTGGTGAGGGCAAAGTCCAGACTTTTCAGAAATAAGAGCGGTAGAATCTGTTTTTCACCTCCTACGTTTGATTTTAAATTATGTGAATGGCCATTTGTGAATACTCGAGCACACTGGGAATGCTCGGATCAAAACAATTATAACTTTGATGGATGCTTAACATTTTTGAATTTTAATTTTAATGAACGGTTGTGAGATATGCTAAAGTTTAACAAAATTATTCTCCATATTTGTAAAGGTGACATCCATTTTCTTGTCAGTTGCCTTTTCATGGGGTAAACATGAAATGTTCCATTTGAAGGAGGTATCGGCCTCGAGGGCTGAGCTGCCCTTTTGTGTATCAAAAGTAAGTAAGTATTGATCTTGGTAAAAATGCCCCAATGCTTTTGTCTCACCCGATTTAAAAACTCTCTGGGGTGTCTGCTGGATGTCTGTCTGAGGCCAGAAACTGGCTCACATTGTAGTCATCTATTTTTTCCATTTCTGGTTGTTTTTATGCCCCAGTTACTGAATACTGCCTGGCAGAGTGAGCCTCCTATACTCCTGCAAATAATTGAGTTGTCTCCTTGAACAAACCTCAAGTGCATCTACTTCTAGCTCGGGTACAAATCTTACACATTTGTGTAATATTATGGTGTTGCACTTACGGCTTAGTGAGCAGTTGTGGCAGGCGTTCAAAGCTGTAATGAAGTTAATTAATTCTCTGGCAGAGTGGATCAGTTATTGGGATCACTGTGTATGACATCACCAGCCCTCAAACTGATTACAATGAGTATGGAACGGATTTGACAACAGAAGATTGCTGAGTGTTGGGGCTTCTAGCTGCAAAACAAAATTCACCAACTTGAAATTGTCAGCTGCTTATAGTTGCTCAGACAGAGACATAATATGTTTTGTGATTTACAGTTGCTTGACAAGTAAAGTGCATGCTGGTAATGCTGTCTTGGACATCCTCTGTTATTGTTGCAACAACCAATAGCACATACCACAGCATTTATAAACTAAGCTACTATCCCTAGATGCGCCTTTGGCAAAATACACACAGCTCCATAGAAAAACATACAAAACAGCCCAAAATATGACCAATACTAAATGCATGAAAGACAATCGTACATCCATGTCTTTTTAAAAACATAAAACACTGGAGCTTCAAATGATCCTGTTCATGAGCTCCTTTCTCTTTTGAGAGCCTATCAAATAGAGAGACACCTCTCCAAAGGGTGTGTTGGAGAAATGACTTGATTACCATATTAGAACCTGTGCCTGCATGAGTCCAAATGACCATCAACAACACTGCACAGCTGCTGCATGTTCTATATACTCCATTATATAGTTCCAGAAAACCACACATCCAGTAGGCCTCTCCCTCTGTCCCATATCCTGTGTCCAGTTATTATTTTTTTCAACCATGAATAATGGTTATTCATAGCCCAGTCATTTTTTTCATGGGTCATTACTGGTCTCGAGGGTTCAGTGTGGAACCCTAAATAATCTTCCGTCTAGCTTTTATTGTATCCAAAAGAGGTTCATAACACTGGTATTTAATCTATGCGCTCGTAGGGCACACTGCCTTTGCTGCTTGGTTTTGTTGAGAGGTTATTAGGGTGTACCTCTGGGAATGGCGACGATATTGGCAGCATCCACAGGCAACTGCTTGCAGTGGCTCTGCAGGTCACACCCACCTCCAGTCTGGTTCTCACAGACTATTTCAAATATTCCTGATATTGTTGAACAACAATGTAGTGGTGCTTGTAAAATGGTAAGTATATTCTCAATGAACTTGAGTGTTAAAGAAGCAGTTGAGTTCCTGCTGTGAACGTCTTTAGTCTCTCATCTTTTCATAACACCTCTAATCTTAATCTCAAGCCCCCGGTTGTTTTGGGCATATGCTTAAACCTGACACAAGCCCATATCTCCTGTTAACACAAGATTATATATTCATTTATTATCCGGCGTGACTAACTTGCTCATCGCTCTTAAACACAAATGCACCGGGAACGGCTACATAACAAAACCAATGGACAATTCTTACCTCAAAACTATGAGTTCCCGCTTTGCTTCAGTGTTCTTGGCCTACTCTACCTTGCTGTTGTTTATGCACCAAAGTCAGGGGACAGTTTGGGACAGCAGATGTAGAGTGAGTATAAAGGGACGAGACGGAACTGTAGTGATCCTGCTAGAAATCCCATTTCAATTACAGGAAGCATTAAGCTTCTTAGGTGGTATCCTGAAGATGGGTCAGAGTGGCTGGGGGTTTGGACAGCTCACTTTGGCCAGACTGCTCATTTAGGTTGTGTGTGTGTGTGTGTGTGTGTGTGTGTGTGTGTGTGTGTGTGTTGGAGCTTGTAGATCCATTAGTGTGTCTCTAAAGCTATTAAAGGTGGATTGTCCTTGCATCGATAATCCTACTGTCTGGAGCCTTGTTAAACTTTCCTCCAGGCCACCTGTTTGAAGGGGGCAGCTGTTGGCCACAGCCGTACCCGCCAACCTTGCCTGGAATGGGGGGAGGAATCAGGGCAGAAGAAGGTCAGGTCTTCCCTTAGCTCGGGAACTACTCCGGCATCATCACAAGCTGGCAGACTGACACATGGAGAAGAGTTACGAGAGCACACTTGCCCTCGGTTGTTAGGACATCAGCCATAAAGAACAAAACAGTAGCAGAAAGCTAGAGTTTCTTTTGTTCTGCAACAACCTGTTATGCATATATTTGAATGCTCTTTTTTGGAAAATTATCCCAAAATGGGTGATTTGAGAGCTCAAGCTCTGGTACCCATGTGTTGGCTGTATATTGTTGAGCTAATTTAGTTAACAAGTTGATTTATGGCACTTTTTTCAATTGATGTTGTGCACATGCCAATAGCTGGACAGTAATTGGACTATAATCAATTGATAAGCCAGCAATTGTGTGGGTTAATTGAGTCCATTGAACAGGAACATGTTGTATGCTGAAAACTCCAGGAGGAGTACATTTACCACTAGTCTGGGATTCTCACTTTCAGATTCAGTGTTGGATCACCCATTGTTGTTTTTAGCAAAGACCCTTTCCATCTTCTACGTGGACCGCAGTGCTTCCAATGGGATGTTTGCTTGAAATGAGGTGTCTCTCCAGACTCCAGGGCTGGGGAGAGTGGGGTCTGTTATCAGCCAGAGACAGGCTCTGACCCGGCCCTCATTATGATGCAGCAGCTCTCCCCATGGATCCACCAAGGCCGAAAGTCAAGGTCATGTCTCTTATCGCCATGATCTCTCCTATCTCCCGATGGGCTTTGACTGTTCTGATGTGATATGATTTTACTCCCTCTTGTACACCGTCTATCCTCGAGTGCGGCTGGTGGGAGTGAATTTATTACCCAAATTGTGTGGAGCCCATTGGCTTTTGTCAGACCTGGTAGGCCTGTTTGATTTGGAGGATGGTGAAACTCTCAGTCCAACATGGTGATGGAGGTGAAAGGCGAGACACAGAGGTTAGGGGGTAGGACACCAGGGGCACTGGGGGTAAATGGGACCTTAAAGCTCATCTCATCCATCAGAGTGTCCTGGCCCAGATTGTCCGAGACGGCTATTGTTCCCTGACAGGCCCTGCCTCTTCATTAATGAACTCCACTATTGATTTGTAGTCCTGGCCACCCGGCTCCGCTTGGGGCCAGTGTGGGGTTGAAGGGCTGAATCCTCACAGTTGTGTTGTCCTGCTGTCACTTTCACTCAGGGAGCAGACCCAAGACTTCTTCTTCTGTTGGTGGAATATTCTGAACTCACTCAGATTACTTTTGACCAAACTAGATCAGTTATATGGTCTTGCATGATGGCATTTATGAGTCAAAACTCTTTGCTCATTATTAGTTATTAGTTTTGTAATGATTTATTTCACATTCCAAATCGTCTTATAATCCCAGATCCCTTCTATCTACACGGAAGGAAGTGTTCTAAGAGTTGGCAAGAGCACCAGAAACACATTTTGAATACAACCTGCTCTGGTTTCTCTCAAGTTAAATCTGAAGAGACTGTTGCTGAAGTTCTCCTGAAGTCTTCACCCCTTCAGATTGTTTTGTTGAAGCTCTTGTCGTGTTACAAGTTCCCCCATGAAGCTCAAAAGGACCTGCATTTTAATTTTATACACACACACACACACACACACACACACAGTGTATTACTGCAATGGTTTCCAGGAGAAAACCGGTCATTTTCCCTCCGTCTCTCTCAGGCTTCATCACACCTTTCCTCTGGCGTTACTGCTTTGACACCATGAGGTTGACGCGTACGTCTATGTGAAAAGAGCCAAAGAGACCAAGGTGAAGTCAGGAGTTTCTTTTCCCCTCTCGAAGCAACACATTTGGTCCTTATTTCCCGGCTCCTCCTTCAAACTTGTTTTTTAACAGTCTCCTGCTGGTTTACAAACTTCATTAAAGACTCCACTCAAAGTCGGGGAGACCATTTTAAGAGGTTTTAAACTTGGCGCCAGACTCTCCACTGTTACTTTTATCCATTCTGTTTCCTGACACATGTGTTACCCTCCTTTTTATTTAATTTTTTTTTTTCAACGGTGGTTGAAGAAATTTATAATTGAGAACAATTGCAAGTGCAAGAATAAGGGATTTTAAAACTTAGTCACAAGTCTGGCTTATTAGACTAGACTCAAAAGAAAACCCTTGACACTGTGGTATTAACACCAGCCATCTGGGAAAACCAACCAGAAACCAACGTTCTCTCTCCTTGTAAAACAATCTGAAAAACGCCTCAGCAGTTAACATGAAAGTTTGTTTTCTCTAACACTTTAAGCACTGCAGTTGATGCTGTCATCCCAGTGTGACTCCTGGCAGCTGGTGGTCAGGGCTCTGCTCCAACAGTGGTCTTTGTAGTGCTCACTGAGGAGTAGGAAAGCCCCCAGGTGCTAAAATACCGGAAGGCTTGTAGGTAGATGAGATGTTTGAGTAACTTGCAGCCAGGCAGAAAAAAACCAGCACAAACTGGGGAAGAAAAAAAATGATACTATGCAGTCAATGTGGAAGCTCTGTCTCAACAAAGTACTTCCAATATCCAAGTTTTTTGCGTTTGTCTGACACATGCTCATTAACAGACACAGTCTCATGACATGGTAAACCCCCCCATCCCTCTACCTTTCTCTCTGACACACACTCCCACTGAACTTGAATGCTGGAGGTTTCCATGCCGCCCCCGGGGCAGGCTGACTACACACATCCCAGCTGTCTGAGAGAACAGAGAAACCCTGCAACCGTGGCCTGTTAACGCCCGGCTCGACGGAACCCATTTCTATCCCAATATTGACTTTACTCACTCGGCAAAGCACAGAGAAGAGTTGTGAATGAAACATTTGAAAGGTTGTTTTCACTTTCGTCCAGTGAATTCGTAGGTCTGGGTCCATTGGCTGGACTCCGACTGGTCTTCTAGTCGTGCAATCCTAAGTACACAACACTGAAATGTAGCAGTTGGAGTGAAGAGCTCGGGTCGAGCACATCTTTCTCGAGGATCTGCCTTCTCTTTGATGCCTGCAGGGTTGAACTGTATATTTGAAATATGTTTTTGAATGAGTCGCAGCTTTTCCTCTGTGGATGTTGAGGTAGAGAGTGAGTGCCCTTCCTGCGTTTACCCTTACTGTGCCACATGTGGAGCCGTGTGTCTGGCTGAGAGCTGGCCAGCAGTATCTACAGCACCAGACGGCCACTTCTACGCCACACCTGCCTACTAATGATATGGTGTTGTATTTATTTTTCTGCAGGGAAATTCTCCATGGATCATTTTCAAGTGACTTAACATAACTGTAGGCATGCAGCCATAAAGGAAAATAGAGTTGTGGTGTAGTACATCAATATTAGGTTTTCTCCCCATTAACACCATCAATGATGCTATGTACTGCTGCTGTTTTGCAAGGAGGAGGCAGGGTGGGAAACATCCATATTTATTATTGGTCCCAGTGATGGACTGATGTATACAGTGTGGTATACACAGTGTAATGGTGTTGTGTTTCCACCAGGAATTCTTTGTATCCAAAACCTGGTTCACATCCTCCTAGTATTCGGGAGTTGAGGACCATTCCCAGTTAATATCCATGCTTTCCACAATCCTCGAAGAACTCTTTCTTCCAAAAGGGTTCTTTAGATTAAAACCCTTTTTATTCTAAAAGTGCAGTTATTGATTTGAAAATCGATCAAAGAGGAAATTGGAGTCGCTGAGAGATCCACTTTCACTTTTTGCCACTTCTCACCGCTGTGTTGAAATGAATGTGATTAACACAATGTCAAGTCTTGCCCATGATTTACAAATCGAAACTAGGGCTTTTTATGTCGGTCCCTACTGGGTGGGAGTGTGTGTGAGTTTTACACACTCTTAGATGTTTTAGTAGTTTTCTTTGGGTTTGAAGTTTGATCGTCTTTTACCTTCATAAAACATGGATTACAACCCGCCACAGCCATCACAGATACTACGCCCACACATGCACAAAATAAATTAGATAATTGTACCCCAGGCTGCAGCCCTCTTATTGCCTGACTTCCACAGTGTACAGCCTGTTTCCTCGCATTACTATCGCTGGCGCAGGGCTTAAAGACTTGGACAAGGTTTTAGAGACACCAGACACAACCCACGTCTGTGTGTGTGTGTGTCGGCTATAAACAAGTGGGTGGTGGTGACGGTAGTAATACTACGGATGGGGGAGGATTGCTTGGATTGGGGTTTGTCAAAATTGTGTGTGTGTGTGGGGTGGGGGGTGGGGGGGGGGGGGGCAATGGGGCCTCTGAGAGAAGTTGGACAGCGTCTTGTTGAGCAGACATGCTGTCATCAGCAGATAGTTCATCGGCAGGAACAATGGGGCTGGCTCTCGGTCTTGTCTGTCAGTCACTCCAGCGTGCAATCATCCAGGAATGTCTTTCTTCTTCAGACGGTGGAGGAAGAGGTGGAGAACACAACAATTTCTTGTGGTCACTGGCGTCTTGCCCTCTTTCCCGACCCTCTGTTTTCATGTGAAGTCACCTTCAGTTTACATGTGTTGGAATACCTAAAAATAGACCAGATTGTTGTTTTAGTTGAGGGATGAAAATAATCGTGATTTAAATATAATTTGAAGATGCTTACCTCTCTAACACACACACACATCTCTTTTGTTTCTCTGTTGTTTTCAGTCACACAAGAGCTGAAAGATGATTTGATTAGTTGAAAAATAATCATCAGTTTTGTTTGATTTTCAACTGAATATCTTTGCTGCAGACCTCACCTCGGGCTCTGGGAACTTTTTATGTGCATTTTTTACTACTACTATATATATTTATTTATAGACCAAAACATTGATTAATTAGTATTATTATAGGGGAAACTCATCCAAAACAAATTCCCCCACCTGTTTGGTATCCAAAATTGGCTCTGCATTCTTCTTACTTGATTTCACCTTCTTGTTTTGGTTTTGAAGACCTTGACAAATGCTGGACTGAGCACATTCATTCACCCTGGTCTGGGTCCTTGCAATCGAACCTTGCATGCTTACCCAGCTAGCTGAGTTTTGTCTTGTGACAGCAGTCAAAAATGCTGCTTTTTATACAGAAATTAGTCGCATATTTAGGGGCTGTTGTCTACTTATGCAGATTCCCCTAAAGATAATAACTCCAGGGCCAAAAGGAGGTGGTTATAATGCCTGGGATAGGGACATTTCTTAAGGATCTCTTCATTTTCTTTATTAATTTGTACATCCTTTTTTTGTTTCACATTATATTTATAGTAATTGTACCTTCTTATTCCCTCAGGATTGCCTCTGAACTTAAGTTTATACTGTAACCTATCTGCACATCAACATTAATTAGGTTTACAGTATCTGTCTCCCCCCCTCTGTCCATGCACACGCACTAGATATTGTCCATCTGTGCTCAGAGATCAGTAACCTGACATGCGTTACTACTATCTGGGAAATACATGACCATAAGTGACCCAGCAGTGTTATGATGGTCTCTGTAGACTGGCAGATGGCCCCTGATTGCAATCAAAATGATGGCAATGATGGAGATGATGTCATGCATTAATATGAGGATTAATTCACTTCAATGTGGGGTTCCTTTTCCTGCTTCATCCAAATTTCCAAATGGTCAGTAAGCAACAGGAAGTGAGTAAAGAGCCATTCTGGATAGTTTACTCTGACCTGATTTCAGGAGAGGGAAAATGCTGACATCGCAGTATCCTCATGTAAAGTGTGCTTGTGAAGCAGCTCCAGGCTCGAAGGCTGGGTCCATTGTGCGAGGATTCAGCTCTGATCCTGCGCAGTTGAAAGGCTGCACGGCAGAGGAATTCCCCTCTCGCTGTGAATATGTTAAAAATGTTTGAGTGCTACAAACAAGAGGGCCAACACGTTGTGTGAAAGCGATTTAAAGATGTGTGCGTGACTGATTTAGAGCAGTGTGTTTGTTGTGTTCAGCATGGATTGGTCTATTACCCTGCCTGTCTGTCCCCCACTTGTCTCTGCCCTTTCCCCCCCCGACAGTTCTCTCTCTCTCTCTGTGTGTGTGTGTGTGTGTGTGTGTGTGTGTGTGTGTGTGTGTGTGTGTGTGTGTGTGTGTGTGTGTGTGTGTGTGTGTGTGTGTGTGTGTGTGTGTGTGTGTGTGTGTGTGTGTGTGTGTGTGTGTGTGTGTGTGTGTGTGTGTGTGTGTGTGTGTGTGTGTGTGTGTGTGTGTGTGTGTGTGTGTGTGTGTGTGTGTGTGTGTGTGTGTGTGTGTGTGTGTGTTTGTTTTATTGGCCTCTTTTGTCACATTACTTGTTATCTTTTTGTACATTGGTGATTAAATTATAAAACTCAACATTGATGCAATGCACAATTTTGCTATTCTAGGAAATCTGAATGAAACGCACTCCGGCAGCTTATTGATTCTTTGCACCGTTGCATGCTTTGACTCCAGTAGCTAATCCTTCTTTGACCTCACATCCTCCTCACCAAACACATTCACAGCATCAAGTAATCAATACATAAAGTACAACTTTAAGTAGGTTTTACATTTAGAAATTGCTTCCTGAAATACTGAAACAAAGGAGTGATACAATTCTGTGAAATATCAGTCTGTTAAAGCATGACATATGCATGCTGTATAGTCCAACTGTGAAATGGTGGCTCTTCATACAGTAGCCATCCAAAGTCATACTCCACATTGGCAAGCTTCCTACTACCTGCAGAAATGCTTTCAGTACTCTCTAGGTGTTTGCTCCGAGTACTCAAAGTAGATTAAATGTAGAGCTGAAGTGGTGCCAGCCCTGCTAAGAAAACACTCGGTGGCTGTCTCCAGTGACCCTTTAAAAGCCTTTTGTGTGGTTGGATTGGTTTGGCGTTGGAGACGGAGATGGTTCCCCGCGGCTGTATTTTTCTCACACTCCGCGTTTGTTTTGTAAATACACATTTCGCAGTATGCAGACACGCATGGCTTTTTGGGGTCTGTCCGAGCCAGACGGAGTTGATGGGGAGAATGCCATAATCAGATGAGTCATTTCTCAGGAGTTGAAGGAACTAAAACCACTGCACTGTGAGTCTTACTTTTACTCAGAGGAACAAGTGGCTTCTAGTTGGCTTCTTTTTTTCATTTTAACCTGCGCTGTTTGTTTGTTTTTATTTCAAGTATCCTTGTTAAAGTTATGAAATATGTAGAAGTAATACTGGAAAATGTAAAAAAAATAAAATGTGTGTGTGTGTTTCTGAATCATTTGGATGCAGCTCGTAGAGCAACATAGATGAGGTGTCCCAGAGAGCCGTGACAGTGAGCGAGCATGCACAATACCGGGACCCTAACATTTAAGCAGCTCAATGGGATGCATTCATTATCACTTACACCTGTACTTTTCCTCCTGTGACAACATTTATTTGTAAAAATGGCCCATTGGGTGAAATGTACAGACAGTGATTATCAGCCTGGTGTCTGAATTTCAGTGCAACCTTGAGATTCTTTTCACACGCATGAGCACCTGATTGTGACTGATTAAAGTGTTTGTCTCTATTTCCCCAGCTGTATAAACTCAACTACTGAGCTGAGTCAGACCCAATAAACGGAGTAAATATTGTCACTATAGTTGGTTATTTAAACATTTAGCATCTGTTATTAAATTAGGTGTTAGGAGCTCATGTCCTTCTGAAACAGCCAATTGCATGGTTCCCAGCATTACTGCTTGCAGTGTTGTCGGGGCGGGCGGCCCTCTGTTGCTTGGCCCCCAGAAATGAACTCTAGAATAGCTCATCGCCAATTGACTTCAGGTTGTGACGTTGGTAAATCCAACATCCAGCAGAGTGAACTGCAGTTGTTGAAGGGCAGCCTGCAAAGGCCCGCTGTGAACAACATGCTCGACTCTGTCCGCAGGGCCCTGAAGCCACGCCCCCACTGCATCGCAGAGCGCCTGCTTTATTTATATTGAACGTGTCTCGTGTCCAACTTCCACACTGCATGTCACTGCCTCCACAGCAACATTGATCGGATGGATCGTCCTCCAGATATGCGAAGGACAGACAGACATTCCTTTATAGTTGTATTAGATGCCTTTGCTGTGCGATGGAGCGCCACAGCTCGTTTTCCTTGAAGATTAACGAGCTTTACATTTAATGAAAATGTAACAAAGAAAACGGCACTTCGGCTATTAAATGTTGTGTATAAGTTTTCAGATCCTGATCCATCAGTAGTGTTTCAGAACTGGTCTCGTCTTTTCTAATAAAAGACGAGACCAGTTCCGTGTGTTCTTTCATTCTACCCGTCCTCGACCAGCGACACTTTATTCATGTAATTTTCCCTTTTGAAGTCACGTCTGTCTGTCTGTCTGTCTCTGTGTCTGTGTCTGTCTGTGTCCTGCACACGCATCTTTGAGAAATATGACCCCGGGGGAATCAAAGTGTGAGTGGTTCTGCCATTTTGCAATAGCAAACGGCTCATAGCACAGATTGATGGATTAAATACATGTTGTTACTACGAGTGGTGTTGCAAAGTGGGCAGTATTGGTGTGTGTGTGTGTGTGTGTGTGTGTGTGTGTTGCAGCTGAATGGGGCCATTGTGTGTTTTTTGTTTTCAGAGGGTCTAGGGGATTTGATGTGTCAGTCAGAAGGGAAAAGTGGCGCTGGCTCTGGCCTGCTTGGGCGGACAAACTTAATAAAGTCCCTAAATACTCATTTCCCCAAATCCCCCTCACCCAGAGAGACTGCCTCACTCGTGTGTGTGTGTGTGTGTGTGTGTGTGTCCTTGTATTCACTTCTCAGGGAAATTGTCCTTCACGTAAGAGACTGCAGATGCTCACCGCTCTTGCCCTTGCTATTCTCTCCACACACACACACACACTCACACTTACACTTACACTAACACAAAAAGCTATGATTGAGCTCAGTTCTATTCTTAGCCTTTCCTTGAATAATTCATTAACTGTAGCCAGAATGAAGGTGGCATAGAGACACACACACACACGCACACATACGCACACACACACACACACACTAAGTGGATTTAGATTTCTTTAGTCAAGTCTTTTTTTTTCTTTTTTTTTTGTGCAGAATGACTCATTTCCAAAAAACATTTGAGCACATCTTTGGTAAACACAAGATTTAAAGTGGCTTTTGTGTGATTCTTAGTGGAGGAACTCAGTTTTACAGATCTGTCGGTTAGATCAATTAATCAATTTTGTCGACTGAGAACTTCTTTGGTCGAGGACAGACCTCCAGAATACTGATCTGGTTCCATAACTCTGAATCGCTGCCTGCATCTTAAATAATTATTGTGTTGCACTCGGCTCGATTAATCAGAGCTTTGAACGTGGGATATATAATGGTGACGTCATCCTCATACGTGGCAAGCTACCGAGAAATTCCGAAATCAGAAAAATGTCGACAAACGTGGTTTACTTTGACTCGGGTTGTTTTAAAATCCACATATTTCTTGATAAACTTGTAAAACACCAAATGTATAAATGTATGTCATCAAATGATCACATCTACTCTAACATGAGTGGTGACATCACAATGTCTGTCTGTCTGTACAGGCTCTGGATGTGGACCGAAGTGTTCTGTACAAGATGAAGAAGTCTGTGAAGGCCATCTACACGTCTGGTCTCGGTGAGTTCTATCTGCGTTTTCATTACCTAATCTTAGCACTCTCGCTATAGTCAGAAACCTTCAAAGAGTTTTTTTTTTTTTTTTTTAATCATAACCAGTTTCTGTCTTTTGATATATAAATTTAAAAAAAGAAGGTTTTATGTTTTCACAGGATAGTTGGTTCAATATAAATGAGGCGGACGTAGGGAGCATAGTGTTTTTGTGTTCTTGCCATGGTCATGGTGGCTGCCTGTGCCAGTGCTGGGTGTTTCCAGTGTCTTTTGTCCGGCCTGCCTGACAGAACCCCGCTGAGGGAGAGACCTCTGAACAATGTGCTGAGCATGTCTGTTTCAGAACAGTGTGAGCTCTGTTCAGACCAGAGGGACAGCTGTCTGCTCCAGACCCCCAAAGGAACAGCTGGGGCGGGGCGCACACTGTTTGTGTGTGTCTGTGTGTGTGGCTGCTGAGGCATGGACCCACTCACGTTCTCACCTCACTGTGCATTTACATACATGAAGGGCCTTTTTTTTCCCTCCGCTACCAGACTCGGAACCTCGATTGTGTCACCCCATGATGCCAAAGGCTGATATTGTGAGTGTGTACATCTGTAAGATGAACCTTTTTTTAGGGTTTTCTCTCACCCTGTTCAGCTTGCCAAAATGACCCTGATAAATTACCCTCATTTGAATCTGTGTGGTTAGTGCAGCAGGATACACACGTTTGAGGATTGCAGGTGTTTCAGGCAGTTTCAGTTGGTTTTCATTGTGAACAAAATCATCTGTAGGAAGAATTGGGAAGATGCAAATCTTTTGGCCTTCAAGCGTGAAGCTTGTCCAGATTTCTATCAGTGTTTACAAAAGAAACACTTTATAACGGTGGAATTGAAACTGGGAATGCTGCCATTTACAGTTCTTCTAGGCAAAGCTGGCATTACCTGAGGTCACATTGGGCAGCTTTTCCTGAATGTTTACACAGACTCTGACCTATTTTGAATATAGACACAATTACTCAACGAAGCCCATTGTTTTATGACTATCTCGAGAACATGACACATGTTACTTACTACCGTTACTGTATATTTAAAGCTGCACCAATCAATAATAGTAATGGATGTGGGTTAAAGTAACAATCACTTCTAGTTCACTCAGTTTTGACTTTTGAAATTGATCAGCAGTGTAATTACATATAAATAGTGTATCATGCAATTGAAAATGGTTTGTACACATTTTAAGTAGTTTGACAATAAAAGTTGCAAACACACGGCTACGGTCCATTAAGCAAACACAAGCTCATATATCAACACTGCAACTTGATTAAATATAATGAAATATCATGAAAATTAACCCAGAGCTTAAGAGTAATGGATGACGGTGGAGGCCAAACCCCTTTTGTGTGAAGTCCATGCTGACTATCCCATATAATTTGTATGGAATGGAAACGTTGACAACTCCAGTAAATAGGACGGACCTTCAATACGACTTGGCAACAGGAGGTCATTCTCGTCCACTTGGCTCATAGAGCCCTTTGTCTCTTCTATCAGCCAGAAAGCTAAAGCTATGCGGGCTGATTCAAAGTCAGTAACATTAATTACGGTTGAGAAATACTAAATAAAATGTAACGACAAGACACGCGTTGGCTATCCAGCCATGTCATTGCCTCCAAATCAGTCCGTATTTTCAGGGAATCTTGATTATCAGTCCATTGCATAAAAATAAATATAGGTTGGTGCAGGATTTATTATACATTTTATTTTCAGAAAGTAAACGACAACATACCATACTCTATATGCAGACACGTATTAAGCAGATGTGTTGCAGTGTCTGAAGCAAATCCAAAACAAAGAGTGAAAGCACAGAATTTGTATAAATATTCTTCAAAGAGGTTTTGAGGAGAAAGCCTAAATAATGAGGCGCACAGCAGGGAGCCTCAACACTCAGAGACTACGTTCTGTCCTGGTAGAGCTGGCTGTCAAGCCCATGGGAGCATATTATATCGCCTATGACATAAGGAATACTAATGATGAGGAGGTGAGGGGAAGATGGTTTGGTTGGATCGGTAGAGGCTGAGCAAGCAAAGTAGCCTCGTACCATAGAGTTCGAAAAAAGATGGGAAACGGGAAAAGAAAAATACTGGGAAAGTTGTACAGATGAGCGAGAGAATCCCATGTTGCTGCAGGGGCCTGTCAACTTGTCAGCTTGTGGGTTTTGATGAATAAATCAGCAGCAGCGTCTCAAACCCCTGAAGAAGCTGGAGCTGATCGAGCACAGCTGCTTGGACAGGCCTGCCAAAGCTGCCGAACAGATAACGAATCGAGGCAGACGAATGTTCCTGCTGTTGTGCCTATAGCGGAGCAGGATGGAGCTGCTGAATAATGCAGCACCAAAACGATGTTGCGTCAGGAAAACACTCAATTTGATGGCTTCTGGGCTGGCCTTGTCCTTCTAGTCATACATTTATTTCTTGGCTGCAAGGAAACCAATACAATGGGACTTTTCCATTTTCCATTATATAAACCCCTTATTCTATTTAGGGTCGCTGGGGCCGATCCCAGCTGACATTGGGCGAAGGCAGGGTGCACAGGTCGCCAGTTTATCGAAGGGCACATATAGAGACAGACAAGCATTCATTCACATTCACACCTACGGGCAATTCAGAGCCTCCAATTAACCTGAGCTGCATGTCTTTGGATTGTGGGAGGAACCCGGAGGGAACCCACGCTGCCACAGGGAGAACGTGCAAACTCCAAACAGAAGAAACTCCCCACTAGCTTAAATGTAAATAAACTGGATGGATGTCTGAGGAAAAGGATCAGATGAGAAATAAAGGACAGAGTCTTCTGTGGATAAAAGTTCACTTCTCTCAGTGCTCAGTGGACCTGGAGTCCAGTGTTGTTTTCTTAGTCTGTAGAGAGATATCGAGGTTGACCGCACATTGTGTTAGTGAGCGTCAGCTGACCAAGCCCAAGGGAGCCGAGTGTGAGGGAGAGAGGAAGCGAAGGCCAGTCTGCTATCTGGTGATTTAAAGTGTGTGCATTTGAGAAGGAAGATAGAGTAAAGGATGTGTGATATTAGCAGGCCATTTATGCGGGTTGTAAACGTGTTTATGTGTGTGTTCAACCTCGTCATGGCCTCTGTACTCCAGTAAACACAAGGTCATCACAAGGTCATCGTTTCCTGAGGTCAAGCAAAAAGGAATCCTTTTTTTGTGTGTCTCTGACACACAGAGAGCCTTTTTTAAGGGCTCACAAGCTTAAAAGGTCCGTGACCACTGATGTCAGCATAAAATTGCTGCAATAGAGTATGTTCAGTCTGAATAAAAGTCATGTAACATTTACAAAAAGTTTAAGAAGAGGGTCTAGTTTTTAGAGTGACTCTTATAACCATGCAAAGCCCATGATTCTTTAAGAAAGCCCCTGAACACCTGGTTACTGTATTGGTGATGTTTAGGCAACATATAGAGCAGCACTCAATTAGCAGGTTTTCTTTACAGTGTTATCTAAAGTGTCTCTTCTTTTGGTTCCTTCCTCCAGCTTACTTATAAACTAGCTCAGCAGGACATGCAGACAATGCTGACGACTGAGGTCCAGAGCTGCTGTGTGCTGCAGACTGCATGTGGGATGTGTTGGGTCACGTTATAATAAATACACATGTAACTCGCTAAGCAGCCCAGGGGGGTTTGGGTTGTTTGTCAGCGCTGAGGAGCGGAGCTGAGAGCTCTCATGTGCCACTTCAAAAAAAACGGCCGGCCACCGCCCTGTCGGCCCAGAGCCTGGCAGAGCCCCCGCCAAACAGATGGAGCTGATGTGCAAACAGTAGGCTGCGGGTTGTGTGGTGAGGCTCTGTGTCTGACACGTGATTGAGCTTTATTATATCTCTGTACGACACGCTTCACTGCTTTGATCCGCAAGCTAAGAAACCACTTGATATTTACGTTTGAGAAGCTGGTTATTTTGCTCATTCATAATTTGTTGCAATTTGTTTTTGGTCATAAACTTTGTCTTTCTCTTTTCTTAAATGTTACCCGCCTCTTGTATAATAAAAGAAGAAATACTGTTTAAATGCAAATAATTCCATTTGGTAATTCATTTTAATCAACAGAAAGTTATGATTGAACAATTGAATAATCATTTATTTAGTCAAGATCAAGATTTATTGTGCTCTGTTTTATATTAATTAAATAAATATGTATTCAAATATTTTTTTTCTTTTCTCAGTGGAAAAAGAAAAAATATCTCCGGTACTTTAAACAAGAAGCTGATCAAAACTCATATTTTGTGACATCATTCAGCTCAACGGTGGTTTAGATTAGATTTGTCTAACGTGAGGAGGTCAGCAGGTAGTTCAGCGTTCCCCTTTTTAATAGCATGATGGATATCTCTGCAGCAGAGACAGACGCTTATTCAGCTTCATCCATAAACCTGCCATCGGTGAACCTGGGGCTTCTCTTTGAGTGTTTGAGTGATGAAAAGCTGAGTCATGATGTGGCAGCAGGTGTCTTTTAGTGTAAATCTCTTTTTTTCTTTACACCCTCCCACATGCCCCCACCTCCATAAAGCCTCCTCTGTCGTCGGTGTCACGTCTCATAGTGACTGTTGTCATAGCAACAGTCCCCAGTGCCCCATCTCATGCGCCACCGCTGTCCCAGAGGCATTAGCTGTTATCAGCTGCCTAGTCTGGCATAGGGTGAATTAAGTGGAATCATCTCGGCCTGGCTCTGCTAGATTAAGTCAACTTTAGACACGCTCGGAGACTTCGGTCATTGCTGGTTTTTATGGGTTGCTCCTGACTGGTAACTGACTGGGAGGTTGTTTAGTTTGGGGGACCGACTCAGTGAATTTGTCTTTTCTTCCTCCTGTATCTTCAGCCTTCAATTAAGGAACGCTGTCGCTCATTTCTTGATCAAAATATGATTTAATTCACCTTTTGGTTTGTTGCTCCTTTCGTCAAACTCACAGCCCAAATATATTCAATGTGACATAACACAGAGAAAGGCAGCTGTTCTTCACACTGGAGAAGAAATAATAAGTCAGCAAGTGCTACAGTGTTTCCAAAGCAACAAGATCTGTCTGTCAGCTCGGCAGAATCGAGTCATGTTGTATTTACACTAATTCATCCAAGCAGCATGTTGCAATTGGGGAAAAAAAATTTGGGAAAAGTAGAGGCAGACGGTTTAATCATTGGTGGGCAGCTCTTGGGAAAACCCTGAACTATAGAGAGGATCGACCAGCCGGAAGAGTGGATCTTTGTTCACTGAAAGTCTACCATACATTAATAATACCCAGTGATTGATTTTTGACTTGACACAACCAGAGACTTTAATTCTGACTACTTGTCAGAGCTGACCTGTGTGTGTGTGTGTGTGTGTGTGTGTGTCTTTGTGTCTTTCCAGCCCATGTCGAGAATGAGGAGCAGTACACTCAGGCCTTGGAGAAGTTTGGAGAAAACTGTGTGTACAGAGATGATCCTGATCTGGGTTCTGCCTTCCTGAAGTTCTCGGTCTTCACCAAGGAGCTTACTGCGCTCTTCAAAAACCTGGTGAGTCAACTTGTGTGTGTATTTGTGGGTTAAAGGATAGTGGTAAAATATTCTGGGACAAAAAAAAGATTTCCCTCCTCTCTCTAATTGTCTGTATCCCCTTGAATCAATGTGTGTGTTCTCTCTCACACACACACGGCTGGAACTTGAATCCCTCTGGGATGTAGCTTTAGTGTTTCCCATTGAGACGGCCAGCGAGCTACTGCAACACCAAATATCTGCTGGATCTAAGTCAACCTGGTCTGTTAAAGCTGGGTTTTGTATTGAGGCCAAAGCTTTATTAGAAGAATCTGACATCTTCTTCATGTGAGGGCTGTCGCTTCCCCCTGGACACTGTATCGACTCAGCCTGAGACCAGAAGCTTGGGATTTTATGTTTGTGTTATCTCAACACCTTTTTATATTAAAGAAATATGAGCTGCCGCCTGACCTGGATGTGAAGATGTAATCTCTCCAGGCTTTAGCAAGTTCTCGCTTCCCTAGATTACATGTGCAGCACTACACACAGAGGCTCACAGGAGCTTACTTAATGTTGCCTTCTAATTATGTGAAAATTCAAGCGATTCACAGATGGTGCAGAGGGTGCAAACTTTTCGAAAGAAACAAAAGCTTAGCAAAGTATAATTAACCCATTGTCCCTCTTTTAGCTTATTCAGCCTTTCATCACAATCATTTACTAAAGACAACAAGAGACAAAAACGCATTTCTACCTTCAGTGCCTACCTTTTGTCCTTTAGCTCCTCATAGATAAACACTCTCACAACACATTAAAAGGATTACGTCTCAGTGCCGTCGAGCGCCCCTGACTGTCAGTCTCCTGCAGGTTTAAATCCTCTAATTTAACCCTTCACCTCTCTCTCTCTCTCTCCTCACCCTCCTCCAGTTCCAAAACATGAACAACATCATCACCTTTCCTCTGGACAGCCTGCTGAAAGGAGACCTGAAGGGAGTCAAAGGGGTAAGGCAACCAAATGACACGGTATTGTGTTACCCTTCTTTCTGCCTCACAGGAAGTGTTGTACAAGTGGATGAATCTAGTTCACCCGCGTTGTAAAGTTTACTCTGCTGGTTCAAATTAGTTGGAAGCAACCTTGACCTCCTGCTGTCTCACTGACGAGGTGAATAACAAGCTGCTCTGATCCCGGATAGATACATAGTTAATAGAATAAACCCGGCTTCATGAATCTACGGAATCAAAAAACGCCCCCCGTCGCTGGCCGACGTGCTTAAAACATTAGCAAGATGCCTGTATTAACTCCAAATGGCGGAAGTTATTCAAAACTGTCACTGGCACGAAGATTATGATCAATTCATGAACGATGTGTTTACGTTTTAGCGTGGAGACTAAAATCAGTCAATGTAATGTACGCTGAAGCGTGAGCTTGTGATCGTGCAACGTAACACGTGAAAGAGTTTTAGCCCACAATGAGTCAGCATCGCATCATCTTGCCTGGAGCATCAGGGTGGATATTTTACCAGTGACACGTGAAGCATTTGGGATTTTATGATTCAAATTAATGAACTGTTAAATTGGACCGCAATACTTTTTTTTGGGACCAACAGGCCATTTAACTATAACTAACCCTCACCCAGATCTGATTTATCTTAGAGAGCGGTTGAAAAATTTGCGTCTGTGCATTGACTTTGCATTGGAATTACTTGCATGAAAAATGTGCAATGCGTTTGGTGTGAACGCAGCATTAGGACTGTTGGAAGGTTTGGATACTAGTGCAGAGACGATAACGAAGTTTCGGTAAAACTGTTTTAATACCTCACATTAAGAAATATAAACATGTTTTTTATACAAAAAAACTTTTTCTGAACAAAGGATTCAGAGTTCACAACACAAACAGGCGTACAAGGAAATCCTTTAATTCATTTTGGAAATTTGATAGGAAGCGAGGGGAGAGAAAGATGGGCATGCAACTATTCTCCTTGTCAAGATGTTGCAGTTCATGGTGCCTTGAACTCATAGGTCACCAGTGGGACAACATTTAGTTATTTCTGATAAGAGAAAAAGTAAACAAAACAACAAAGCTGACCAGACATTTAATGCCTGATTTTAGTACTTGACAGTTCCTGACACGTGAGGCTACAGACACATTTCGGTCAGTACAACACAGTCTTGAGGTTCGGAACTCAGCCGTTAGCCAGTCAGTCATGTGCATCCACCTAATGGACTAAACCCAGACAGACGTGTGTTAACAGTCTACAGCGCTGTAATGCAATCAGCACTCACTACTGTCTGCGGCAGTCTGTGACCTTTCACTCTCCAGGCACATGATTGGCTGCAGCATCCAACGAGGTATGATGCGATTAAGCCAGCTCTCTAATGAGGCTTGTTGCCATAGAAACATTGGTTGTCCCCGTGACACTGTATTGCTTGGCTCTGTCTTGACCTCCTGAACTGTCTTTTTTTTTTGTCTCTCTCTTACTCTTTTTTTTCGTCTCTCAAGTGTGGTGTTTTCTATTCAGCCTCAATCTGATTTTCTCTTCCGTGACTTACTTTCTTAGTCTCTCTCTTAACCTCACCGTCTCCAATGGTTCTTCCACTCCTTGTTTCCTTCACTCTGTCCCTCCTGCCACCTCCTCACTCTGGCTGTGGCCACCAGTCACATCTGTAATGCTGATTCTCATCACCCCAGTAACATGGGGGCTAATGAGCTGCTGGTCATTTCATACCTCAGGACACACACACTCACACTCTCATAAAGCAAAAGGGAGAGAGAGTCATCTAGAAATGAAATGATTGCTTATTTCTCTCATTTGTCTTTGTTCACTGCTCCACCTGTCTCCTAACCTGTTGCTCACCTCGACGGCCCAAGGCTTTCCCCTTGTCCATCCCTTCCCCTTCATCATCTTCCTCCTCCTCTGTCATTATCCGGTTTCTTCACTCCTGTCCTCTCCCCGGGAAGTACCTGTTCGGAGAGGGGGAAGCAGGAAGAAGTCCAGACCTGCATGAAAGGCAGTTTAGACTGCGGTGAGAGAAGGGAGGAGAGTAGTGTGAAGTAATTGGTTCATGTAGAGGTCATTAATAGGGAATGCAATTAAATGAGTCTATTGAGAGTAGTGTGTATCAACATTGATGATTCGCATTTTAAAACAAGATTTTTGTGACGTAATGAGTAAATACAACTAGAGTAGATGTCCGTATTCCACATTTATATTACGTTTATTGATCTAAACTATCCCTTTTTTGAGAAGCTACTTCTGCATAAACATGTCTAAAAATATGTTATGTATATTTAATTTTCTTTCAATGCATAAAATATCAATTTGGTATCTTTAAATGCTTCGCAATTGCTGCAGCTGTGTGGCAGCTAAAATAGCCACTCGTCCTATTTGTTTTATTCAACTCAGGGCTTAATGGCTTTCCGGCGGCCATTGTTCCCTCTGAGCGTGTCTTTGGCATCGAGTGCGAAGAATTAACCCAGAGGGAGGCCGCCGCTAATGGCTCTGTGATTAGAGGACTACAACCAAGCAACCTGTCACTCAGATACAAATCTACCATTTTCCACCTCATCTAACTCCATGGTCATTTCACCACAGAGGGCAATTTGTATTTCATAGGTGACGTGTTCCGTAAAATATCTGCGAAAAGCTTTTGTTTGACAATAATATTGAACTTTACTCAGGATACAGCTCAGTTAGTGCAGCACTAGCATACAAGGCTGAGGCTGGGTCCCTGGAAGACCCAGTAGTGTTTTACTGACGTTAAACACACACTCCCGTCGGAGTGAAAATGGAAAGTGCTGAGTCTGCAAAACATTTCTGCTAACCGTGGACTTTCAGAATGGACGCCGGCATGATGTCATGATGCCTGCAGCCGACCCTCTCGCTCTGCTCACTGACCAGTCTGTGATTCTAACCCGCCATGAGTCGTGTCAGCTTATCACCATTCAGTCAGTGTCTGGATAGTTGCCATTGTGTTTGTGTAAGAACTGAGTGTGCGGACCGGGGACTTTGGGTTCCTGCACCCTTTCTCATGCTCGCTGTTTGATCTTTTAGATAAGAGCAGATTACACATTGAGGATTTTCCTCATTAGTTTGCACACTCTGCTATCAACTAAAACATTGGCAGCATCGGCAGTTTTTACAATTGGTGAAGCAGGGATGTGCAAACAGCAGAAGTAGCACATTCAGATTCAGTCAGTCCAGCTAAATTATAACAAAGCACACTAACTTCTAGCTGGGCAGATGTTGCTTTTATTTGTTCAGGTTTTGACATGTCTAGTGTCCAAATTTTCTCTCCTAATATGACCGAGCTAGTTTGTGAGTGAAAAATGACATTTAAAAGAAATTGTATGGTAAAATCTGGTAAATATGTCCGGGTTGCTTAATACTTTCTATGTGGACGTTCCTCCCTGTGGTCTGTGAATTATCCAGTGCAATTATTAGTAAATTAAAAATTGTTAATTCGAGAATTTATCTGCAACAATTTTGATACTTGTTTTGAATTCATTTCAGAAATGATGACAATTCTTTGTTTCGAGCTTGATGCTGCTGTTTTGTTTGCTATGATATTAAATGTAACTTCTTTGGACTGGAAGTGTTTTTTGTAATGTGGGTGAATTAATCCTTTTATAAGTGTTCACATCCAAAAGTGTTCCAGATACACACTAAACTCTGCCTTTGGTGGTGACCAGGTTCAGTCCATCATTACTGCAGTGGGAAAAGGTGCGTGGAATGTGTAACAGGAAGTGCTATTCCTGGATATGTGTGGTCGTAGGTAGGAAGAGGTGATACATTTGCCAATGGAGGCCCGTGTCAAGGGCATGACATTCCTCCTCCGTCCTTTGAATTCAGCCAGACAGGGAATCGGGATGCTAGGAGCTCGCTGGTCTCTCTGGGAGTTATTTGCCCCGTGCCTTGGCCTATTCTGCTCAGCCATTCCCGGCCCAGCGATGCCTGATTCTGGTATTTTTAGCCATTGTTACGATTTTCTCCTCTCTGGCTCTGACATTTCCTTCCGCTCAACCTCTCTTTTTTTCTCTCTGGCTCTCTCTTGACCTACAGTACATTCTTTTAGTGGCTTCCTCATTGGCTTTGGCTTTTTTTTTTTCCTTCCCTGGCTTGTTCTTTCACTTTAGTGTTCAGCTCTTTTTTTGTTCTAGTCTTTTAAGCTATCTTTCCTCTGGTGGTTTCTAACCCTTTCAGCTGGTTGACTGAATGGCCGAGTGGTCCTCGGCCTGTCGCAGTGAACCGTGATCATTTCGGCTAACAGGTTGAGCCTCTGCTGTTGAAGTGGAGGTCAACTGCCAAATCACAGTCCTCTCTGGAGCTCTAACAATGCTCTAAAGCCATAAGCTGTCTGTCAAGCCAAACAAGAATTTGTGTGCTTTTCACATTCATGAATAGTAAGCCAAATATGAGTGCTGCTTAGGGGTTTACATATTGTCCAAACCTGGATGCAGCAGGTGCTTAGGGTAGTTTTTGGGAAGAGACAATTTGAGTTAAATGTAATATAATTCTCTTGATTATTTGTTGTTATTGTTACATGCTGTTGAGGAGATTTTCTTGGCGCTCTGGTTTCAGGCAACAATTAATTTTGTTGAATTGCATTTTCCAGGGAATGTCACGGCCAATTGCACCCAGTAATGTCTGCTTTTGTTTGTCACAATTGCTGTTTAATCAGCACTGCAGTGTTAGGGATGGTGTTTAATCAAGCGCGTTGCTCAAGCAGCTGTTGAAAGCACAACCGCGATGATGAGACGTCAGCGTTGTCGATGTGACCAGAGGGAACGCATTACAAATGCCAAGAACACTTTCACCGCGCGCCTGCCTTCAGAAAAACCCTCCAGTCACCTCGCCCAGCTCCCTGCTGGGACAGCTGTGAGGAGGATGATTCAGTTGGCTATGAGACACATCGTGTACACACACACACACACACACACACACACACACACACACACACACACACACACACACACACAAAGCTTCGCTCATTAGTGGTTGACAAATACAAGTTTTTTTTCTGACAGTTGTTAAGCAGTGAGAGGGATTATCGTGACATCTTAGAAATTTTTGGTTGCCTTATGTTGGTGTTATTCCTAAATGTATTTAAAATGTAAAAAACAATGATGACAAGTCAGGGCACAAAGTGTCATCTTAAAACCCAAAAGGTTTTCACTTTGTAATGATATAAAAAAGAGAAAAGCAGTAAATCTCCACATTTGTGAAACTAGAATGCTTTTCTTGATAAATAATTGAAACAATGAATCAAATATCAATATAGATAAGATTGAATTGTTTTTACTCTGCAGTTGATAAACGAGTCTCACCACATGGTCCATGTATATCTGTTCTGCAGCGTTCAGTCATATCAAAACGTGGAGTAATTTTCTGTTGATTTAATTAAAGTGTTCTGCTTGTTTTTCACAGGATCTGAAAAAGCCTTTTGACAAAGCCTGGAAGGACTACGAAACAAAAGTGTAAGAATCCTACTGTGAATACTCTCTCAATTTATACAACCAGTTTGTTAGTTGATGGTGCAACATTGTGCAACATTACCCAGTCATCATTAGTTTGAATTCCTCAGTTCAGCAGATGAAACTATAGTCTTTTCTTGTCACTAAGATTCTGAAAAAGAAATGTGCAGTGCGTGTCTTTCCCACTCTATCCCTCCCCCCTCCCCCTCGAGATAATCTGTCCTCTATAATGTGAATAACCATCACCTCCATCCACACTCGGACACCATTTCCACCGTCACACCATCGTGACTTTGCATCCAAAGAACACATGACTTTTTTTTTTATAGCACTTTCATATATTTTACAAGCTGCAAAGGACATTCTTTACTGAAAGGGTAATACATCTTCTCTCCAAACCGTTTCGGTCAGACAGTACTGGCTTTGTACTGACATCGAGTGTTCAGCCGGATGCGATGCAACTGTTCCTGACCGTCCCAATTTATTTTTATGATTTGACTCTATTGATGGAGAACAGAAGACATCAATAGAGTCCAGTTTTCTGCTTGATTAGAGAACCACCCAAACACCCGAATGTATCTTGCTGCTCTTCTTCATCAATGGGCCTCTGGTCGGCTGTTATATGCTCAGACAGAAAAAAAGATCAATCATTTTGTCTCAACACAGCATTGATTTCTGATTCCCTAATTTGATTTTAAAGCTCTTTACACATGACACCCAAGTTTAAATTCAGTTGTTAGTCTCTAGGTTGGGTGATGTGTCACTTTGAAGGCTGTTAATTCAGGAAGTGTGTTTGTGATTACTAAAATCAGACGCATCTTTCCTAAGTATGAATGCAGAATGTGTCTTATAAAACTCCAGATTCTTCCGTCTTTATTTCCCAACAACTCAGTTTGGCTGGCTGCCAACATGCCTGGCTAACATGTGTGTCTCTACTAGTTGCAGCTCTGATGATGCTGTGACGCTGTCAGGGCTGAGGCTTCATGTGCTGACAAAGGCCACAGTGTTCTCATAATGACTTGAAATTTGGCTTGTACGCACTGGCTAAATGGCAAATATACAACCAAAATGAACTTACTCCATTTGTCTCTGGCTTGCCACCCATGTCTAATACTATTACCTTCGTAAACAAGAACACTGCATTATTTTATGGGGGGAAAAGCATCAATTGCCTTTCCCCACCTCGTCTCACAGTTGACGTCATTAAACAAACAAACCTCAAGTCAAAGCTACTTTCGTTCACAGCAGCATATCACACAGCCTCTGTGCATGTGCCAAGTGGCAACAGCAATAATACAGAAGAATATTTTTGATTTTGCTTCTTTTTAATTTAAGATATAAAAGAAGCAGTTGAAAAGGAATAGTTTCACAATTCACTTATTTGCTTCCTGGCTGTAGTTGGATGATAAAATAGGGACCGTTTCAATATGAAGCTACAGCCAGGTGACAGTTGGCTTCGCTTAGCATACAGACTGAAATAAAACCCTATCAGCACAGACTGAGCTCACTTAATAACATGATCTATCTTGTTTGTGTCCTACATTAAAAAAAACAAAGTGTAAAAACAACAGTATGTGTTGGTTCTCTTCTAACTCTCGGCAAATAACGTGTATTTCCCAAAAATGTCTTCTTTCAGTAGCCTATTCCTTTATGACTAGTTGGTAGTTTTATATTATAGCAATGTGTTTGAGAAGATGGCTCATACAGCTCCACCACTTTGATTTTCCCTCTTTAAAGTTGAGTTGTGGAATGACCTTTTTGCCAAGCCGCGAGTCTAACAGAACAGTTAATGAGTGAGTTAAGTCTGTCTTGATGCACATGAACCAGGCTGAACTGCTCTCGAACGGCTTGCAGACAGCGATCCCTTCGCCCCGTCTCTCCGAGAGGGAACAATCTGCTACATCCTTTTTGTAGGAGATATGCTGTCAGAAACGCAGCTTATGGAAAATAATGCCCTGTTGCATGGTCTGGTGCCTCCCCTCTGCTGTGTATGTTGCCTGTTAGAGATACTGAATGCAGCGTGTGTGGTCGTTGTGAAAAATCAGCCCTGAATACTGACTGTCAGGTAATCTGTTGCATGAAACGGTGATCAAAATCTTTAACTACTAATATCATTTACTCGTGCCTTCCTTTTTTTTAACCCTAATCCCACAATCGGTCCTAATCATCTCTACATGTATTAACTCCACTTTAAAATGACCCAACTCATTTCTAACCTTATAGCTAACGCTAACCATCTCTAGCCGATAACCATTAGAAACCACAGACTTCTCAGGCAGCCTGCAAGGCCTCCCTTTTATCTGCAGGATAGCAATAGGGCTGATTTGACACAATACCACACTCCCCCCGCCCCATATGTATATTATTGTCGTGGATGTGCGTGTACTCTTTGACCCCTGTGATGTCACTTCCTACCAGCACCAAGATAGAGAAGGAGAAGAAGGAGCACGCGAGGCAGCACGGGATGATCAGGACTGAAATCAGTGGAGCAGAAATCGCTGAGGAGATGGAGAAGGAGAGGAGATTCTTCCAGCTACAGATGTGTGAGGTTAGTCGACTAATCATTAACAATGTCTTCACGGTTTCTTTAAATTGTCTTCGCTTAACAAGTAATTCATAATGAAAGTTTAATTGTAAAATTGAATATGCACTGTAAAATTGGGAAAAATTGATCTCTTACTTTCAGAAATTGCATCGAACAGGAAGTAGTCCTTAAAAGATCTGTCAGACTTAGGTAAAGGTTGTATATTTCAGAATGGGTTTATAGCCTTTTGGAATTCAGATTACATTTAGTATGTTTGTGTGGTCTAGAGATCTCTTTGATGTTTTACTTAAATGAAGCTTGAGTTGAAAGATGAAGACTTACTTTGAAGCTTCTGGCTGTGAGATGAAAGGGATGCATATATTTGAAATGGAGTCAGTTTTTTTTTCTCTGACTGAACCTGGCCTCACCCGTCTGAATAAAAATCTGTATTCAATATGTTCACAGTATCTCCTCAAAGTCAATGAGATCAAAATCAAGAAAGGGGTGGACTTGCTGCAGAACCTCATCAAGTACTTCCACGCGCAGTGCAAGTAAGACAAACAGATTTGCCTTTGATTTGTTATTATGCAATGTTGTCATTCAACCTGAAATATTTATTCAACGTAAGGCGTTCGCATATAAATGCAGACACATTTTGTGGCCGCGCTGTGGTGTTTGTGCGTTGTTAACTTCACGTGCTTCCTGTTCAGTTTCTTTCAGGATGGTCTGAAAGCTGTGGACAACCTGAAACCCTCTATAGAAAAACTGGCCACAGATCTGCACACGGTGAGAAAACCGACTGCTCGGGTATCTTCTTTCCTTTCACTTGACATTCATGTCATCTAAACTTCGTTGTGTGTTTCTCCTCTTGTTTTGTCACTCCTGTTTTCTCGATCGTTCCTCTATGACAGATAAAGCAGGTGCAGGATGAGGAGAGGAAGCAGCTGACTCAGTTACGAGACGTCCTCAAGACGGCGCTGCAGGTGGAGCAGAAAGAGGTGAGCACTGAAGGTCCTTTGACCTTTCAAGGTCAAAGAACATGTCGGTGAAATATCACATTTCAATCTTCCTAGTTCCTATATATCTGCTCTTAAATCATATTGGATTTCATCTGGACAATCCTTACATAAGACTATCAGGGTTGTTTCCACACGACCATATATCGGCTGCTTTAAGGGGAAATATCTGATCAAATCTATTTTTTCAATTTGTCTGTGGATCATACATAATATTGCTATTATCCATTTTCTCACCGCCACCCATTGAGTGGGCGTGCTCTTTATTCGACCCTGGCCCTGCGCTTAGAGAACCATTAAACATGCTGCAGGCTACAGCAGCTTCTGGTCTCACCTGATGCTTGTTTTCTTCTTTCCTTCGCTGCCTCTGTCTTTTGTGAAACAAGTCCAGGAGAGTAAGTGGATTTCTTGAAAAAAGAAAAAGAAAAACACGTCTGTGGTTGTTGGCATTCTGTTTTCATTGAGGTGTTTCTTCAGTTGTTGTGCTAGATTTATAGTTGTTTATGTTCTTTTACAGCAGCATATGTTTTTGTTTTAATGTCATTGCCATGTTTCAGTGCTTTTGATTAATTTCAGTTGCTTTTCTTTCTTTTTTTTTCTTTTTTTTTAATGATTTTTTTTAATGAGAAAAGCTGGAGCTGCTTTCCTGCTTCTTCACGATGTTCCTGTTGGTTGTGTGTTTGTCTGCTGATAACGGCACACACTAGTAAAGTCATTGACGTCCCCTCAACGCCTGCCTTCAGAAGTCGGCCTCTCTGTTTCGTAGTGTTTCCGGAGCGGAGATGACATCACTCATACAAAAACCTGGCATTTGTTTGGTCCTGTTTTGGCGCGGGGGTTTTACGCTGCAGTCAAACCTGAATATCTTAATTGTATTCTAGTTAAGGTTCAATCTGTTAAAACTGCATGTAATGTAAATGTGATTTGATCCTTTCAGAGTGGCATATGAGAATAAAATGGCAGCTTTTGACCATCTGCTGTTGCAGATTCTAATTCAGAGGTGTAAAAGCTCCTCTTATTTTCTTATCCCCATGGGTAGAAAACCATTCAGGCTCCCGGCAGCAATCTTATATTGTTGTTCATACTTGCTTCCAAATTCTCAGGAGACGACTCTGAAGTAGAGCGTAAATCTGAGTCATTTAATGCTTCAGTGGCTCTCACTTGACTGCAATTTGAATTTGTAAATCCCACATGCAGTGCCTGCTTTTAATTTTTTTTTCAATTTGTTTAAAGGCTCTAATTTCTTGGCTTTGTTTGTTTTGTGTGTGTTTTTCCAGGAATCGCAGGTGCGGCAGAGCACCACCTACAGCCTGCACCAACCGCGGGGTAACAAGGAGCACGGCACTGAGCGCAGCGGGTACCTTTTCAAGAAAAGTGACGGGTGAGTGTTTGAAATCACTTTCAAAGATCAGTTGAGGTTCTGTAGGTGAAATAAATACTTGTATTCTGTACATAAGCGGAGTAGGGGAACTATTATGATAACCTCTTCTCTTTTACTGTTTTGCGTATTATATTTAATATGATCACGTTATGAGTGTCTAGTTCAGAGTTCACTGTCTATTTGACTTATAAATGAACCGTCTTCTGTGTGTCATAGCTTGAGGAAAGTGTGGCAGAAGAGAAAGTGCACAGCGAAGAACGGGTACCTCACCATCTCACACGGCACAGTAAGAAAACAATAACGCCTTTTCGTCCCACAAGATCTATGTTTTAAAAAAAAATGTTTTTATTAAATTCACACTTAAGATGCATTTACACATTCGGCCATACATGCTTCATTTAGTCACACGCATGACGGTATCGTTCTCCTCAGCCGGTCATTTTCTATACCCATTAACCATAAATATTTTAACAGAAAGCAGAGTTCACAAGTTAATATTCTCCTCGCATCGCTGCCTCAGCCTGAGCTCTGTTCGTTATGAAGATGGAGCTCTGACCCGGTCACCTCCTCTCACTGACGCAGCTCACCTTACACATAGCAGCTTATCACATGCTTCATTTGGCTGCAGCAGCCGTCAGATATGGTTAAACACAACACTCTGACTCGTTGTCCTCTCTGTTCTTCATCTCTCTCTCTCTCTCTGTCTGTCAGGCTAACCGGCCGCCAGCTAAACTCAACCTGCTCACCTGTCAGGTGAAACACAACCCCGAAGAGAAGAGAAGCTTCGACCTCATATCCCGTAAGTTTGGCCCTCTTGTTTCGTTGCCTTTTTGTCTGTGCTCACTGTCTCTCGCCCTAATCTGTATATGTTGCACTACAATGTGTCATTTTAATTGGCTCCATCCAGCCAGACAGCAGCCGTTCAAGATTTATTGTGCCGCAGTGTGGATTTTTTTTTGTTTATATTCAAACATCCAGCACATAAATCTAGTATCTAGCAGCAAATTGTGATCAAAAAGCTTTCAGTGTCTGAGGAATTATGATTTTCACTATTTCTTTTCTCCACTATTAACATTAATCAAGAATAATATCTGCAAATGAATCTATAATGATGTCAAATAATCGTTGACATTGTTTGCTTGTTTTTCCCGATCAGTTTCTTTCAAATAAATTAAGTTAAGTAACAGCATTTATTAAGCTGTACACAACAAATCAAATCATATGTATGACTAAGTATGATCATTTTATTGTGTTGATTATTTTGTACACAAGACAGCTATGATATTTGTCTGTCCTGGAAGAGGAAGGCCTCCTCTGCTCCTGCTTTTGTCTTTTTTTACAGGACTGTGAGCTGTAACTAATATTGAGGTTAATTTAAGATTTGGACAGTTTTTCCACATGCACTGAGAGATAATGGCACTAAGCTGGAGGAGCTAAGCTTCAGCCACTGGAGACACAACATGATTATCATTGCTTTGGATTTACAGGTGTAAAAAAGGTTCTCCCTGGCTGTTATTGAGTGATTCACACCTGAAGACAGACAGAAGAGTTTTTAGTCGTTTTCCGTCAGTTTGACCTGATACTGTAATGCCCTCTGCAGGAAGTCTCTCTGAGCTTCTTCCTGTCTCCATTGCTCTTTGATTCATGTTCTCTCCTCTTTCCTCTCCCACTTGTCTCTTCTGTTGGGTCCATTTCTCTGTTTCAGACGACAGAACGTATCACTTTCAGGCCGAGGACGACCAGGACTGTCAGATGTAAGTGCCTGTTCCTTCCTTCTGTGTGTGTGTGTGTGTGTGTGTGTGTGTGTGTGTGTGTGTGTGTGTCTGTGTCTGTGTCTGTGTGTTCAAAGTGCATCCTGTCGGCCACTTTCCACACACTTCCTCCCTCACACCCAGTCAGACGCTTGGCCTTGTCTTTACCTTCCACCTCCTGACTATTAACTTCCTTTAACTCCTGTCTTCTCTCCCCTTTTTAACACCCTCCTCCTTTTCCTCACATTTCTTTCTGCTTCTCATCTCCACCCCTGAACCTACTCTCACTTTCTCCTCCCTCTACTTCGCTGTCATTCACTTCTCCTGTCTCTCCTCCTTCCTCCAGCTGGATCTCGGTGCTCCAGAACAGTAAGGAGGAGGCGTTGAATCAGGCCTTCAAAGGGGACCAGCATGTCGGAGAGAACAACATTGTGCAGGAGTTGACCAAAGCAATCCTGGGAGAGGTCAAGAGAATGACGGGAAATGACGTGTGCTGCGACTGCGGAGCGCCTAGTGAGTGGTAGAGAGAGACAAATGATTGACAGCACAGTGTCCAAACTAATTGTATGATTTAAATGATTATTTTACCCAGGATTTCTAGCATAATGTGAGCCTTTGTATTAAACAATTTTTAATATGATAACACGACTGCCACAATTTGCGTCACTGTAATCTGAAGTTTTGCAATAATGTCATTATAGATGATCTTTTTGTTGTCCACATCGGTTTGTGGTGAGGATTCAGTCCTTTTTGAGTTTATTTAATATCTGTAGCAGTTGGAACAATATGTGCATTTCAAAATTGAGAGAGTTGCTGTGCAGATTTTACACACTGCAGCGGTTACGTAATTCATACATTTTCATTTATGGCTACAAATCCTGGGAAAAGAGTGATATATTATAAATAGTTATTGACTTTAATATCTCGGCTAATTCTTCACTTTACTTTTGACTTCCTTACTTTCCAAACGTATGTACACTTTACATACTATTTGAAGGATTATGGTATTCAGACTAAAATGAATGGTATGCTTTGGGAGTTTTGGACTGATGTATATGTATAGTTATGAGCTACTCGACTGGTATGGGAAGTCCTCGGCTCGGAAAAAGCGGAATCTTCTTTCTAGAGATATTCTGTCACGACTTTGAAATCAGTTCTTCCTCAAATACATGGACCCTTCCCAATAAGTTCTCAAATCCCATGAAATGTCCACCTGCAGACACGCGTGTATATACTTTTACATGTATGGCATACACACACACGCACACACACACACACACACACAGTATGTTCTCACATACACCGACTTAGTTACAGTTCAGCTCGGTCACTTTCCTCTGACATTGTGTGCTGTGAGATAGTAAAAAGCCCTTCAGGCAGTTATTACGTTTCCAGAGCACACAGCTGTTCACAAGGACACATCAAAGTTTGCTCACCTGCTGCAGAAATTACTTTGGCTTTACTGGCTTTACTGGCTTTACAGGCCCAAGGACAGCGTGTCACCCATATTCATTCCTCCCTCTTTTCCCTGATGTGTCGTTTAACTTGTTATCACTCCATTCTCTTGACAATTTTCCTTTTTTTGTCTTTCTCAGACCCGACGTGGCTGTCCACCAACCTGGGCATCCTCACCTGTATTGAATGTTCAGGGATCCACAGGGAGCTTGGAGTCCACTACTCCAGGATCCAGTCCCTCACTCTGGACGTACTCAGCACCTCCGAGCTCTTGGTAAATCACTGTTGGCATCCGTCTTCTCTCTCGCATATTGATTGTATAGATTGTTCCGTAGGAATCTTTAGGCACGACAAACGGGGTGGGGGGGGTAGAAAGATTGAGGGAAAAGTGAAGAGGAAAGTAATTGAGGACAAGAGGGACAGGAAGGCGAGACTGGAAGGAAGGAGAGGATCACTGCCCCAGGCTTCATTCATTCTCCTCTCTCCTCCAAGACCTCCAAGGAGGTTTTGCTTTAAAAAAAAAAAATTAAAAAAAATGTGTTATGGCTTTTCTAATCGCCGTTTGGTGTAGAGATTTACCGCCTGTGGGACGGGCGGGAATAAATGCTTCCAGTCATGATTGCTTTCCTCGGCGTTAAGTCACCACGTTGCGTTGGCCACGATCAGATGGGCGTTGTGCAGTTTATAAAGCTCCACACACAAAGTGCTGCGTCCTGAGGTGTGAGTTGAT